>NW_006239142.1:64623-67315 GCF_000226075.1 Solanum tuberosum | reverse complement strand
TTTCAGCTTTACTCTATCTTGCATGCTCAGTACCTTTCAAGTACTGACGCATACGTGCGCTACATCTTCTCGTGATGTAGGTTCAGGTTCTCAGCATCCAGATCACGCTTAGATCGATTTCCGATCTTCAGTTCAGCAGCATCAGTGGTGAGTCCTCATTCTTCGAGGACTAGTGACATGTTTATCTTTATCGCTTTTAGTCTTTAGTTTCAGTTTCGCTAGACCTAGTTGCGGTATGTCCCAACATTTCTAGTCAGTTTAGAGGCTTATTTCAGACATGTTAGATTCAGCTTAGTATTGAGTTAATATCTTCTTTGTATTAAACTCAGCACTTATCATTTATCTCAGTTATAGTATATAAGTATCCCCATCTTTTCATTTTATTTATGATTATAGCTTCCGCACAGTTTCTATTATTCAGATTATATTTAGTATGCTCATGATCAGGCTAGCAGGGTTAGCTTGGGATCACTTGTGGTCCTAGGTCCCGTGTCCGCGTCTCGGGAGTAGCTCGGGGCGTGACAAATTATCTATAATTTGGGAAATAATGCTTAGCACAGAGTGGATATGGATAATGAGGTAAATGCCCTTCCGACAATACAATAGGTTGGGTCATCCAAGTGAACTCATGAGATGGAAACTCCTCCTCCAATGCAATAGGTCGGGTTTCTAGAAGCAATCTCTCTATCCCACAACTAAGTGCCAACATAGGACTTTAGCTAGTGGATCCACTTAGGCTAACATATTAGTTCTACCTTAGGCAAGTAGGACACCTTCTTTCGGTGTGGGGATAGACGACACCGGATTCCATGTAGCTCACATGGTCTATGTCGGTTATGGCTATTCTTCCCTATATGAAAAGATAATGAATGAGACATGAACTAAACTATGACTTGTTGGTGAGTTTACTTAATAGGAGTGAGGGTATGGGACTTCACTTCCACATTGAACAAGTGAACTTAGTAGGATGATTATGGGATGGTTCTTTTATGTTATGATGAGATATGAATGTATGCATGTATGTTGAGTGGATAGTTGATATGCATGACTTTCCTTATGTTCAAGTAATGTACACGACTATTTCTTTAATTGTGATTAATGATTATAATGAGGTCTAAAGATGATGTGTATGACCAAAGTAGCTTCAAGGGGGTGCTTAGTAAGGTTGGTATTATTGGATGTCAACCATACATTGCACAAGTGTTCCTTAGGGGTTACTAAGGTGATGACTTTAACATGTAATGAGCATAAAGGTGATTTTGGCTTGTCCTTGACATTGAAGATGTATGTTGGTTTCTAAACTTCATAAATGCATTCTTTTCAAATAAAATGTCCTTTTTATCATATTTTATGGATTTTATGCATGTTTCCATACTTAATACATATTATGTGCTAACCCTTTCTTTCTTCTACATCTTAATGAGTGTAGGTTCCGGCTAGGTGACTTTCACTCTCCTTTGAAGAAGACTTGGATTGCTTATCTCCAAGTTGTGGTGAGTCCTCAAGTTCGAGGACGGGATTTCTTATTTCTTAGTTTCATTTTGTATATCGTATATTGAGACCTTTATTGATGTAGAGGGTTAAGTCCCAAAACTTTGTATTCCTATGTTTTAGATGGTAAATAGTACAAAGTCTAGATTTCCTCTTAATTTATTTTATGAAAAGTGAAGTTGGACTTCAATTGTAAAGTTTTAAATTTTTCCGCATTATTTCTATGTCTTATGTAATGATGATGCTAGAGGCTTGTATGAGACCCCTTCGGAGTTGAGTACGCCGTGTTACGTCTAGTGGCTAGCCTTGGGTCGTGACAAACTTGGTATCAGAGCATAAGGTTTTGGGAATAATATTTAGGTTGATGTCTCATGAACCACGTCTAGTAGAATTTTGTTCATGAGTGTGAAGCACGCCACACGTATGAATGAGAGGCTACAAGATGTTCATGAACCTTCACTTCTTTCATTACTCTTTAGTCGTGCTTTGGAGTGCTAACTCTATGAAGTCCTTTCTCCTAACCCTTTTCTTATGGTTATAGGCAATGAATTTGGGGCTAATGCAAGAAGGGCACAAGAGGAGAATGTGAATGAGGAGGTTCCCCCTCAAGCTCCTCAAGACCCTCAAGATCCTAATGATGAAGGGGTCATGACTAATGTGGAGATAAGGGCGGTTTTTCAAACTTTGACCCAACTCATGACTGTTCAAATTCAGGCCATCACCACTCAAGACTAAGCCATAACGGCCCAAGCTAACCAAGGAGTTGGGCCCCAGGTAGAGCCCAATGTGATGTCACGACCCAAGCTTAGGGCCTAGACGTGACCGGCGAATGGGGAACCCGAAGGAACTCCAAACAAGCCTCATAGCGTATCATTACACATCCTTGGTCGCGGAAGCAAAAAAAAAATGACCATAAGCGATAAGCATAATCAAGGGGGAAATCGGGACTAAGGGAACAAGAGAAACAAAAATAAGAATAATACAAAAATACCATAGATGAGTCAAACTCAAGCATAATACACAACTTGTCCAACACCACCTCTAAACATGAGTACTTAGCGGGGGCCAAGACAAACTACCGGGCTCACCCTCATAGACAAAACATAACTAAAAAAGAAAAAGTCTTATACATAGCAAAAGATCATGAGCAACGTCCCCGGAATGGAGGACTCACCAATAACCTTGATAGGAAATCGTATTA
>NW_006239142.1:0-63304 GCF_000226075.1 Solanum tuberosum | reverse complement strand
TGCGATTTTCAAATTTTGATACGGTTGTTCTAAAATTCGGGTTAGAGCCATTCCCCACTCAATTTGACCCCCTGAATAAGAATATGAAGTCGAATTTCCGAAATCATGCACGGATTTTGAGATATATGGAAATTACAATTATAGGTGTTTCCGAAGCACATTTTCGGGCATTTTTGGGGTCGTTTCATGTGAGTACCATGGCCTCACGGTTGAGAGATTTCACTAGGATGAACCCTCCTATCTTCTTGGGTTCCAAAATGAATGAAAACCCACAAGAGTTTTTGGAGGAGGTCTACAAGATAGTGGAGGCTATGAGGGTCACTTCTATTGAGAAAGTTGAGTTAGCCGAGTTTCAATTGAAAGACGTGGCCCAAGTATGGTACACTCAATGGAAGGACAATAGTTCTATAAGGGCGGGTCCCATAAATTAGGAGGTATTCAAGAAGGCCTTCCTTGATAGGTTCTTCCCCCGTGAGAAGAGGGAATCCAAAGTTGAGGAGTTCATCAACCTTCGCCAATGAGGTATGAGTGTCCAAGAATACTCTTTGAAATTCACTAAGTTGTCCAAATATGCCCCCTCTTTGGTTTCTAATCCAAGGGATGAAATGAGTCGCTTTGTCATCGGTGTGGCTGATGCTATTGAAGAAGAGTGTCGTACAACAATGCTCCATGACAACATGGATATCTCAAGGTTGATGGTTTATGCTCAACAAGTTGAGGAGTCAAGGCTTAGGAAGAAGAGTAGAGTGGTGAAGAGGTCAAGGCCCGACGATGGAAATTCTTCTAAGAGTAAGTTTGAAGGTTAAAGTGGACCAAGGTTTAAGAAGAGGTTATCCAATCAAAGTTCCTCCAATGCTCCAAAACCCAACAAAGATAGGGTACCCAACCCTAAGCCTCAAGGAAGAAATAGAGGTGGATCTTCCATGGAGAAGCCTACATGTGCAAAGTGTGGTAAGAAACATGAGGGGAAATGTCTTGCCAGTATGTGTGTGTGCTATGTATGTGGGAAAATTGGGCACCAATTGAAAGATTGTTCAACCTATACTACCAAGAGAAGAGAGGGTAATCAAGCTACACCAAGTGGTTCTAATGTTGATGCTCCTAAGAAGAATCACTTCTATGCCCTCCAATCTAGAAGTGATCAAGAGGGGTCCCCGGACGTTGATACCGGTATGTTACAAGTATTTTCAATTGATGTTTATGCATTATTAAACCCTGGTGCCACTTTATCTTTTGTTACCCCTTTTGTGGCCATGAAATTTGAAGTGTCTCCCGAAGAGTTAAAAGAACCTTTTTCCGTGTCTACCCCAGTAGGTGATTCGGTTATAGCTAAAAGAGTGTATATGAGATGTCCTATCTGCTTGTCTCATAGAGTCACTTTGGTTGATTTAATAGAATTAGATATGTTGGACTTTGATGTCATCTTGGGGATGGATTGGCTTCATGCTTATTTTGCTTCCATTGATTGTAGAACTCGGGTAGTAAGTTCAATTTCCAAATGAGCCCGTCTAAGAATGGAAGGGGGGAAATACAATCCCTAGAGGTCGGTTCATTTTATGTATAAAAACTAGTAAAATGATTTCTAAGGGGTGTGTCTATCATATTGTTAGGGTTATGGACATTGAATTCGAGACTCCTTCTTTAGAGTTGGTCCCCGTAGTGAGGGAGTTTCCAGAAGTCTTTCCCGATGACTTGCCCAGAATTTCTCCCGAATGGAAAATAAACTTCAGCATTGATCTTTTGTCGAATACTCAACCCATATCAATTCCCCCTTACCAGATGGCTCCAGCCGAATTAAAAGAATTGAAGGCACAACTCAAGGATTCGCTAGACAAGGGTTTCATTCAACCAAGCATATCTCCATGGGGTGCTCCGGTATTATTTGTGAAAAAGAAAGATGGGTCCCTTAGGATGTGTATTGATTACCGCCAATTGAACAAGTTCACTATAAAGAATAAGTACCCTCTCCCTAGAATTGATGATTTGTTTGACCAACTCCAAGGGGCGAGTTACTTTTCAAAGATTGACTTAAGATTGGGCTACCACCAACTTAGGGTGAGAGATGTTGACATTTCTAAAACGGCGTTCTGAATAAGATATGGTCACTATGAATTCCTAGTCATGTCCTTTGGTCTAACAAATGCCCCGGCGGCGTTCATGGACCTAATTAATAGGGTATTTAGGCAATATCTTGATTCAGTTGTGATTGTCTTTATTGATGATATTTTGATCTATTCAAGGAGCGAGGGTGATCATATGAAGCATTTGAGGATAGTATTGCAAGTCCTTAAAGACCACCAACTGTATGCTAAGTTTAGTAAGTGTGAGTTTTGGCTAGGTCCATTGCTTTTCTTGGCCATATTGTGTTGGGCAAGGGTATTGAGGTTGATCCTAAGAAGACGGATGCGGTCATGAGTTGGCATATACCTTTATCCCCTACCGATATTTGAAGTTTTTTTTCCGGTTATTATCAGAAATTTGTTGAGGGATTTTCCTCTATTGCTTCTCCATTGACAACCTTAACTTAAAATAAGGCTAAATTTGCGTGGAAGGAGGCTTGTGAGAGAATCTTCCAAGAATTGAAAGATAGGCTTACCTCTACTGCGGTGTTGACCTTACCGGAGGGTACCGATGGGTTTGTGGTATATTGTGATGCTTCTTGAGTAGGTTTGGGATGTGTCCTTATGCAACGAGGTATAGTGATCGCTTATGCTTCAAGGCAACTCAAGATTCATGAAAAGAATTACCCGACTCATGACCTTGAATTAGCGGCGGTGGTATTTGCTTTGAAAATATGGAGACATTACTTATATGGGGTCCATGTAGATGTGTTTACCGACCACAAAAGTCTTTAATATGTGTTTAGCTAAAAAGATTTGAATCTCCGACAAAGAAGGTGGTTAGATCTTTTGAAAGATTATGACATGAGTGTCCTATACAACCCCGGAAAAGCTAATGTAGTTGCGAATCCCCTAAGTAGATTGTCCATGGGTAGTGTGGCTCATGTAGAAGATGAGAAGAAGGAATTGGTTCGCGATGTGCATAGATTGGCCCGGTTAGGTGTCCAACTAGTGGATTCCACCAAGGGAAGATTCATGGTTCATCATAGTTCTGAATCATTCTTTGTAGTTGATGTGAAGTCTAAGAAACATCTTGATCCTATCCTATTGGAATTGAAAGAATTGGTTCTCAACAAGTCCATTGAGACTTTCTCCCAAGGGGGAGATGGGGTGCTTAGGTACCAAGGTAGATTATGTGTTTCGGATGTTGATGGCTTGAGAGAGCAAATTTTGGAAGAGGCTCATGGTTCGTGGTATTCTATTCATCCGAGAGCCACCAAGATATACCGTGACCTACGGGAAGTCTATTGGTGGAACGGCATGAAGAAGGATATAGCGGGTTTTGTAGCCAAATGTCCTAATTGTCAACAAGTTAAGGCCGAGCACATGAAACTGGGAGGTTTGCTCCAAGATATAAATATTCCCACTTGGAAGTGGAAGGAGGTGAATATGGACTTTGTTGTGGGTTTGCCTCGTACTCGAAGGCAACATGATTCTATTTGGGTTTTTGTTGATAGAATGACTAAGTTAGCCCACTTCCTTCCCGTCAAGACTACTTTTTTGGCGGAAGACTATGCTAAGTTGTACATCAAGAAGGTAGTTAAGTTGCATGGGGTTCCTTTTTCCTATCATATTAGATAGGGGTGCTCAATTTACTTCACATTTTTGGAAGGCATTTCAACAAGGGCTTGGTACCAATGTTAAATTTAGTACCACCTTCCACCCTCAAATGGATGGTCAAGTCAAACGCACCATTGAAACCTTAGAACATGTTGAGGGCGTGTGTGATTGATTTCAAGGGTAATTGAGACGATCATCTTCCTTTGATAGAATTTGCCTACAAAAATAATTACCACTCTAGCATTGCCATGGTTCCGTTTGAAGCACTATATGGAAGAATGTGTTGATCTCCGATTGGGTGGTTTGAGGTAGGTGAGTTTGCTCAAATTGGTCCCGAACTAGTCTATGATGCCATTGAGAAAGTTCGACTCATTAGAGAAAGGTTGAAGATGGCCCAAAGTCGGCAAAAGTCCTATGCCGACAATAGAAGAAGGGATCTTAAATTTGAGGTTGGTGATTGAGTCTACTTGAAAATCTCGCCTATGAAAGGTGTGATGAGGTTTGGCAAGAAGAGAAAACTTAGTCCTTGGTATGTGGGCCTATACCTAATCTTGAAGCGTATTGGGAAAGTTGCTTATGAGGTGGACTTGCCAAATGAGTTGGCTCCGGTTCACCCGATGTTTCATGTTTCCTTGCTCAAGAAGTGTATTGGTGATACGGTTTCTATCCTTCCTTTAGAAGATTTAGGAGTTGATGAGAACCTTTCTTATGAAGAAGTCCTGGTTGAGATTTTGGACCAAGTAAAGAGGTTGAGAAATAAGGAAGTAGCTTCCGTTAAGGTTCTATGGAGGAATCACTTAGTTGAGGGTGCTACATGGGAGGCCAAAGCTGATATGAAGTCCCGTTATCCTCATCTTTTTCCTTCTACTCCTATTCAAACGTGAGGTAAGTAATTCCTCTTGAGTTTAAGTGTTTTGGGAGTCGTGTGTATGGCATGAATTTTCCATGATTTCCTTAAAATAGTGCATGTTCTAGTGAGAATTCATGTTAGCATATATTGAGTCGTCACGATGTAAATGTTCCTCATGTTGATTTGCATTTTTGTTATGATGGTTGCATACTTGACTTCATGAGTTGAAATTTATGAACATGCTTAGTTATGATTTTTATGAAATGATATGCTGGCTCCATATTGTTGTGTTGAGCTTGCTTTAAGTTGGAGAAGGTAGAATCAATGAGATTCATGCATGACAGGCTGTAGATGTAGTTTCCTACTTCCTTGAGATTGCATTGGTTATGCATTGAGAATGGAGTTGATGTTTCCTCCTATGAATTGTGCATTTTGTTATGTTGCGTGCTTGTTGGGCTGCTAGTCTTGAGTCTACACTTCCGTAAGGTGTCTAGATCATCATTCGAGGACTAATGTCACCAAGGGGGAGAGAATGTAACACCTCGAAAAAATTGTAGGTTAACCTAGAGCCTAGGCATGAGGTTTTGAGTAACTTTTCGGAGATGTTTAGACTAAACTAGGATAAAAAAGGGAAGAGGTTAGTATCTAGGATGAAGTCAAGGACCTTAAACTACCTAAGAAAAATAAAGGAAAATAATACCTACCTTTGGTCCATTTGGCGATGGGCAGTAGCATCACCCATGTGCCTTGGCGATGAGCCAATGGGCTTTCCTCGCCTAGTGGGCAGCCCTCACTTGTCCTAGGTTCTGGAAAATTGGGCGAGAGAGGTCATGGGGTCGCCAATGGGGTTGGCGATTCACCCATTGACCTTACCCATCGCCAAGTGAGCTGCTCATTTAGGGAGATTACTGGAATTTTAGGCGAGCCAAGGGCTCATTAGGCGAGTCGCGTAGTGCCCTTGGCGAGCCAAGGGTGCCAAAGGGAGAGCTCTAGCATGGGGAAGGTAAGTTTTTGAAGTTTAAGTAAAGGTATTTTAGTAATCTCTCCAAAATTTGAACCAACACTTTCCTACTCTTTTCCTAACAAATATATATACTTTTTGAAGTCAAAATTCTTCCTTTTTAGTTACTCCCAATTAAGAAAAGAAGAAACCCAAGAACATCATCTTTTTCTCAATATTTCTCTCTCTAGAAGTTCCTCCATTGAAGAAAACCAAGAACTTGAAGATTAGGGCTCAAGAATCCATCTTCTCAACTCCAATTCGTGGGCAAAGCTTCAATTAAGGTATGGGGACCTTGATTCATGGAACACTTTTCTCCATGAAGCCCTTCAACTCTTCATTTCAAAATTGACAACCTGTTGAAAAACTAGGGTTTTCATTCTAGCCATGGGTTCTTCCTAAAAACTATTTTATTATGTTAATTGCATTATAGTATGGATGATTTGATGTTTCATGGTGTTTTTCATTGTAAAATTCCCCCTGAACCCATGAACACCCCCATGACACCAATTTCAAGTATTGCGATGGTGTATTGGTACAGGATGATTATTATTAATTGTGTCTATGAGAATTTAGATATTGAATCTTGTGTAATTCATGCCTATTGTAGTATCTTTGGGTGTAACCGGGAGACATGATTCATGACTAAGGTAGCTTCAAGGGGGTGCTTAGTAAGGTTGTTATTACTGGATGTCAACCATAAATTGCACAAGTGTTCCTTAGGGGTTAGTAAAGTGATGACTTTAATATGTAATGAGCATAAAGGTGATTTTGTTTGTCCTTGACATTGAAGATGTATGTTGGTTTCTAAACTTCATAAATGCATTCTTTTCAAATAAAATGTCCTTTTTATCACATTTCATGGATTTTATGCATGTTTCCATACTTAGTACATATTATGTGCTAACCCCTTCTTCCTTTTACATCTTAATGAGTGTAGGTTCCGGCTAGGTGACTTTCATTCTCCTATGAAGAAGACTTGGATTGCTTATCTCCAAGTTGTGGTTAGTCCTCAAGCTCGAGGATGGGATTTCCTATTTCTTAGTTTAATTTTGTATATCATATATTGAAACCTTTATTGATGTAGAAGGCTCCCAAAACTTTGTATTCCTATGTTTTAGATGGTAAATGAGACAAAGTCTATATTTCCTACTAATTTCTTTTATGAAAAGTGAATTTGGACTTCGATTGTAAAGTTTTAAATTTTTCCGCATTATTTCTATGTTTTATGTCATGATGATGCTAGAGGCTTGTATGAGACCCCTTCAGGGTCGAGTACGTCATGTTACGTCTAGGGGCTAGCCTTGGGTCATGACATATGGGTCCTCTATGTTTTCGTCCACTCTTTTTGGACTTAGACTTTATAGTTAGACTTACTCGTATATTTTGTTTGGGTTGTACCCATTTTCCTTTGACTTGCTGAACTTTAGATGTTTTGGTACATTGACTTTCAGATTTAGGGGTGTTTTTTCCGCAATGTTTTAGTGATGATTTGTTAAACTTTCGGAGTTTATGGGAACTCCACTTTATTTCTACATTTAAACCTGTTTCCATATCTTTGAATGACTAGTCTTGGGTTAGCTGATTAGTATTAATGGTTCTCCCACCGAAGGGTTAGTGTGGGTCCCAATCACGACTGTCTGGGTCGTGCTAAAGTTGGTATTAAAGCTGTAGGTTCGTTGATCTTGATGTACCAAAATGAGTCTAGTAGAGACTTGCGGAACGGTACGAAGATGTCTGTACTTTTCTTCGAGAGGCTATAGGACTTTAGGAAATCTCTCTGTTTTCTCTTGTCTCCTTTCTTGCTATAACTTGATTCCAATTGGTATCTAATTTCCTTCACTATTCTGTCCGCAGATGGTTAACACTAGGTTCAACAGAGCCAAGCCCACATCTCCACTCAATGAGCCATCTGAGGAATCTACAGCGAGCGGTCGCGATTGAGGAAAGGGTAGATGGAGAGCGAGGGGGAAGAAGAAAAGTGGCACCCGCTAGGGGTGGAGCCCAAACTGAGAATGTTCCAAGGGAAAAGGCCCCTCCCGCACATCATGAAAGGTGAAAGAGAATGTGGAGATTGAGGAGGAGGGGGATGTTGGACAGGAAGAGGATGCACCGGCTAGGAATACTGGCGTTCCTCCCTTAGACCCAATGTTAGTTCAACAAATCTTATCTTTTCTGAAAGGATTGGTTGGTCCTGAAATCCTCCCAGTAGTGCAAGCTACTCAACCCCCAACCAACCTCCCTGCTACTGTTACTAGTCCAAGGGGAGGTGCAGCGTTAGGTAATGATGCCCTTTGTCGTACTTTGTTGGGTCGCATAATGACTAGTAATGAGCATGAGATGTTGACTAAGTTTCTAAAGTTGAAGCCGTTTGTGTTCCATGGTTATGAGAGTGAGGACGCCTATGAGTTCATCTTGGATTGTTATGAGAGGCTTCATAAGTTGGGTATTGTCCATTAGCATGGAGTAGAGTTTGGATCTTCCAGCTTCATGGTGAGGCTAAGCAGTGGTGGAGAGCTTATGTGGAATGCAGACCGTCAGGTTAATCCCCACTCACTTGGACCATTTTCATGCTCTGTTCTTAGAGAAATATGTTCCCCGGACCTTGAGAGATAGTAAGAATGATGAGTTCATGGCTTTGGAGCAAGGTGTTATGTTTGTGGCTGCTTATGAGGATAAATTTCATGCTTTGTCTACATTTGCTACGCAATTGGTGACTACTGAGGAAGATATGATCTGTCTATTTTTCAAGGGACTAAATTCTAAGTTACAGGTATAGTCTGTGCACATGACTTTTACAGGAAAAAAGTTTTAATGAGTTAACAAATTTTGTGAAGAAAGTGTAAGGAGTAAGGCGCGATGGGAAGGTTAAGGCATTGGCTAAGAAAGTTAAGATTACATGTAACTTTTAGGGTTCCTACTCCAGAGGTCCAGGAAGGACGCCATTTGTTTCTCGGCCAATTCAGTTCGCTATGCCCGCTTCTATAGGTAATTACGTGGGAACTCTACATCAGAATTTGATTCAGGGTAGCTAAAGAGCCGTACCTTCGGCCGGCAGCACGACATCTTTTGATCGCACGGAGAACCTGGGCATATGATGATATATTGTCCCCACCCACGCATGTTGGACCCCACGCAACAGCAGACTATAGCAGTGGTACCCATAGAAAATGGTAATAATAGTCGAGGACATCCACAAGTTGGGCGAAGAGGAAATTAGTGAGGCCGTGGAGGTCGGGGAAATGGTAACACAAGAAGAGGTATGACACATCCAGACATGGAAGTTTCCTGTCAAGATGACATGGAGCAGTATTATGCCTCTCTAGGCAAGAGCAAGGCAGAGTCTTTTGACGCAATGATCACAACTACTATTCTTGTCTGTGACCAGTCGGCTAATATGTTATTTGATTCGGGTTCTACTTATCATTATGTTTCTATTCAATTTGCCTTGGGATTTTATATGATTTGTAATATACTTGATGCCACCATCCATGTTTCTACCTCAGTTGGAGAGTCAGGTATAGTCAACCATGTGTATCGTGCTTGTTCTATTATGTTTATGGGATTCCAAACTTGGGCTGATTTGGTTATTTTGGATATGACTGACTTTGATTTAGGAATGACTTGGTTGTCCCCCTATTATGCTGTGTTAAATTGTAACACTAAGTCTGTGTATCTAGAGATTCTGGGTAGGAAAAAGTTAGAGTGGGAAAAGGTGTACAAACCTAAACCAGCTAAGATCATAACCTCCATTCGGGCTAGGAAACTATGGGGTAGCGTTGTTGGCTTATTATGCTCATATTCGGGATGTTGAGGTCGAGTCTCTCTCTATTGAATCCATTCTTGTGGTGTCAGAATTTAGAGAAGTATTTCCTACTGATTTTCCTGGTATGCCTTCGGATAGAGGTATAGATTTCTGCATTGACTTTGAACCTGGTACTCGCCCCATTACTATTCTTCCTTACTGCATGTCTCTAGCGAAATTGAGAGAGCTTATGGCTCAAATCCAATAACTTCTTGATAAAGGTTTCATTCATCCTAGTGCTTCCCCGTGGGGTGCTCGTGTCTTGCTTGTTAAGAAAAAAGATGGTAGTATGAGGATGTGTATAGATTATCGACAATTGAATGGGGTCACCATTTGAAATAAGTATCCATTACCTAGGATAGATGAGCTGTTTGACTAGTTGCAGGGTGCATCCGTTTTCTCTAAGATTGATTTAAGGTCTGGCTATCATCAGTTGAAGATTAGGCCTGAGGATATACCAAAAAAGACATTTAGTACCCGTTATGGGCACTATGAGTTTCTAGTTATGTCGTTTGGGTTGACAAATGCGCCTGCAACTTTCATGAGTTTGATGAATGGTGTGTTCAAACTATTTCTTGATTCGTTTGTGATAGTATTTATTGATGACATTTTGATTTATTCGAAAAGTGAGGAAGAGCAAGCCAACCATCTTCGTATTGTTCTAGGTGTTCTTGGGAAACAAAAGTTGTATTACAAATTTTCCAAGTGTGAATTTTGGTAGCCTTCGGTTGCCTTTTTGGGGAATTTAGTTTCAAAGGAAGGGGTAATGGTAGATTCCCAAAAGATTGAAGCGGTTAAGAATTGGGTCTGGCCTAGCTCTGTGACTGAGTTAGGAGTTTTATGGGGATCGCTAATTACTATCGATGGTTTGTGAAAAGCTTCACTTCTATTGCCACACATTTGACAAGGTTGACCAGAAAGGAGGTAATTTTGAATGGACCGAAAAATGTGATGAGAGGTTTCAAAAGCTCAAGACTCTTTTGACCACAACACCTATTCTAGCACTACCGGTGGAATGTAAAGATTTTATTATTTATTGTGATATTTCCCATTCGGGATTGGTTGTTGTGTTAATGCAGGATAAGAATGTTATAGCTTATGCATATCGGCAATTGAAGGTGCATGAGACGAATTACCCAATACATGATTTAGAGTTGGCAGCGGTAGTGTTTGGTCTTAAGATCTGGCGGCATTACCTATATGTTGTCAAGTGTGAGGTGTTCACTAATCATCGTAGTCTACAACATATATTCACTCAAAAGGATCTAAATTTGAGACAACAAAGGTGGATTAAGTTACTCAAGGATTATGATGTGACCATCCAGTATCATTTGAGTAAGACTAACATGGTGGCAGACACATTACGCCGGATGGCGGTGAGTATGGGTGGTCTAGTTTGCTTGGGTGTGACCAAGCGACCTTTGGTTAAGAAAATTCAACATTTGGAGTTTAAGTTCAAGTTGGGCTACTCAGAAAAAGGTGGGGGTATTAACTAGCATTGAGATAAGGGCCACCTTCCTTGAGGAGATCAAGGCCAAACAGTTTAAGATGAGAATTTGAATGAGCTCAGGAAGAAGACAATGTCTGGCAAGGCACAAGATATGGTTCTTGATGCGGGAGGTGTGCTTAATTTTAAATGATGAATTTGTGTCCCTCGAGTAGATGACTTGATTTAGAAATTGTTGACAAAGTCTCATGGTTTGCGGTACTCTATTCATTTGGGGTGACCAAGATATATCGAGATTTGAATCGACTTTATTGGTGACCTTGCATAAAAAATGATATAGAGGACTTTCTGGATAAGTACCAAAACTACCAACAGGTGAAGTATGACTATCAAAGCAGGTTTGCTTCAGAGAATGCTAATTTCGGAATGGAAGTGGGAAATGATAGCTATGACTTTTGTGGTTGGTCTCCCAAAAACCTTGGGGAAATTTGATTCTATTTGTGTAGTGGTTGACAGATTGACTACGTCACCCCACCTCATTCTAGTCATAGTAGACTATAATGCGCAACAATTGGCTAAGGTGTATGTAAAAGAGATAGTAAGGGTGCATGGGGTTCCCCTTTCTATCATCTCAGACCGTGGTACGCAGTTCACATCCAAGTTTTGGGGAAAATTGCATGAGGAGTTGGGTACTCAACTCACTTTTAGTATAGCTTTCCATCCACAAATGGACGGGCAGTTGGAGAGAACGATTCAAGTGTTAGTGGTCATGTTGAGAGCATGTGCGATTGACTTTGGAGGGCATTGGGATAAGTTTCTACCGTTGTGTGAGTTCTCCTATAATAACAGCTACCATCACCTTAATGTTCTCTAAAAGTTAAACCACTCCAGCATTGACATGGCACCGTTCGAGGCACTTTATAGGAGGGGATGTAGATCACCCATAAGATAGATTGAGGTTGGAGATATGAAACCTTTTTGGGTTGACTTGGTGAAGGATGCCCAGGATAAGGTAAGAAGCATCCAAGCTAAGCTTTTAGCAGCCCAAAGCCGACAGAAGAAGTATGCAGATTATAAGGTAAGGGACATGACATTTCAGGCTGGTGAACAAGTTCTTATTAAGGTGTCGCCCATGAAAGGGTTGATGAGATTCGGCAAGAAAGGCAAGCTTAGTCCTAGATACATTGGACCATTTGAAATTCTTGACTGTGTAGGGTAAGTGGCTTATAGATTGGCTTTACCTCCTAATCTATCGGGAGTTCATCCGGTATTTCATGTCTCCATGTTGAAGAGATATCACGGTGACATGAATCACATCATAAAATGGGACTCAGTTTTGTTAGACAAAGACCTTCAGTATGAGGAGGAACTGATTGCAATTTTTGATAGTGATGTCCGAAAGCTGAGGACTAAAGAGATTAAGTCTTTGAAGGTTCAATGGAAGCATCGTCCAATTGAGAAAGTTACTTGGAAAACCGAGAAGGACATGTGAGACAAGTATCCACAATTGATTGACGATTCAGGTGCTACACCACTCTTGCTTTAGCCCATTTTCCTAATTTGTCATTCGGGGACGAGTGATGGGTAAATT
Organism: Solanum tuberosum; assembly: GCF_000226075.1. NCBI lineage: Eukaryota > Viridiplantae > Streptophyta > Magnoliopsida > Solanales > Solanaceae > Solanum > Solanum tuberosum. The sequence goes on along the minus strand of NW_006239142.1, from coordinate 50,931 downwards.
GGTATCTATTGTAACGACCTGCTCCCATCGTTATAGAAAAGCCAACGGAGAAACATTTGGGCCGGTAAAATTTTTGGTAGTAACTTGAGAATTCCTAGCCTAGTCCAGATTTGGATGAAATTGGAGTTTGTGAAGTCTAAGTAAATCTGGAAATGAATGAGACATCTAATTATAATTTGATCACACGAGTAGATAACTAAGACGTGAAGGAACCCATACGATTTTAAGGAATCGAATTCGAGTGAGTAGAATTCCCGAAATTGACCTTAGTGTGAACTGATAGTTTTTGATTGTCATAGATTGAAGGTGCGTTGTGAAATGGGGGTTTGGAACTAAACTCTTGAATCTCTATTTTTGTCCAAGCCGCCAGGGCGGGAATTATCCCGCCAAGGTGAGGTCGCTGTGGCGGGTTGTGTCCCGCTATGGCGGGCCAGTCGTGACTTAAGTCAGAATTAAACCCCAAAAATGTTATTATTCTGTAAATATCATTCTTAAGAGCTAGGAGATGACTCCAGGGGATTTCTTGATAGCTTTCCACTACTTTTGGTGCAAAAGGTAAGGTTCTTACTCCCTTAATCTGTTTTTTGATTCGTACAACTTAGATTCTTAATCATTGGGGGGGGGGGGGTTGGACTGAATTTGATGGTGGGAAAAAGCCCTGGCTGCACCTTAGGGTCATGACACTACAACAAAATATAGAATTAGCAACAACTTTTTGCCAACAACTACAGTATTGTTGGTTAATGACAATATATGGCAACAACTTATTTTTGTTGTTGTTGTATGGTAAAACTTTTACCCATGATATTTTTGTTGTTGGCAAACATCTCAATGTTGTTGCCATATCTTGTGGGTAAATAATATAAATTTTAAACATAAATAAATTAGCAACAATAGATCTTTCTCGTGGCTAAAAATATATTTATTGTTGGCAAACTTATTAGTTTTCTCACCAAAATTTTTTGTGTGGCCAAAAATAGGTTTAGTGTTATTTTTTGGCTTAATGGTTTAGTGTTGAAATAGTGTGGCGGCAAAATTTTCCTCCATTTTTTTCAGTTTTCATTCCCAAAATTCCTAATCTTCTAATTTAACTTGTGACTTTAGGTTCTTTTTTTATTGTAACTTTTATTTTCACCATGGTCTTCTATAACTATAAGTGACTGTAGATGTCTAGATCTAGCGATGCTTCAATTTCCACTGTCACGTTAAGTGTTGTCCAGATCTGAGAGTCGCGGCCACAGAATAGGTGGATGATAGAATTACAGAGCAAAACTTGTGAGTAACTATTTGCTCCCTCTGCCCGAATTCCTAAATCCATTAAGAGGTGACTTCTTTTTAGTTCTACATTTGGTAAAAATTATAAAAAGAGAAAGTGTTTAATTTCTTGATTTTAGGTTACAATTGGAGAGAAGTCTAGTAAGATTGGATAGTAAGTTTGATCGAAATTTTCAAGTTTGATGTTTCTGTATTGATGCAACCGTATTGAAAGGTCAGTTGTAAATTATTATTTTTTGTTTGTTTTCAATTAATCAATTTGACTATTGTATTTAATTGATCAATTATTATGTAATACCCATTTTTTTGTTGTTTATTTTCTTTGTATTTGAAGTTTATTGCAACATTAGTGGAGTGTATTTTCAAATACATATACTGCTACTTTATGCCTTCTCTTTTCAGGTTTTTTCAACCACTTTTGTTGTTAGAGTTTTATGATTTTATTATATATCCTTTTTATTAATTAGTTTCATTTCATGCCAAGAACTATTAGTATAAAATTGCTAACAACTTCCATACCAACATAATGAAATTATTTATTGTTGCGAAAAGCATTTTTGGCAACAACATCCAATACTTGGCAACAAAGAAAATTGTTGGCAAATGCCTTCTTTCTTGTAGTGTGGGTTTGGTCTTGTGTTATTAGGTTTTTTATAATCCGGGTAAACTAGACATTAATTATTGATCCTTGCGTTATATTACTTGTTTGTAGACCTAGAACAAGCGGAAAGAATCCGGAAAGGGAAGAATCAAGTTTCTTAGGAGGATTCAAGCTTGGTTTCGAGGTAGGTGATGATTTGATTTCATGTTTGTGTGATGTATGTTAGTATTTGCTTCATTGTAATGCATGTGTGTATGTGAATGATGCACTATTGATCACATCTAATGCAAATGAGTATGAATGAATGATTGTAAGCCATGAATCGACACTTGATTGTATGATTATGAGAATGTACATTGTGATTGTGGCATGTTGAATGGATCGGGTGTCACGTTCGCACACACTAACTGGGATCAGATTTCATGTACCGACATACATATTGGAACGGGTGTCACGTTCTTACACAGTAACTTAGATCGGGTGTCACGATCCGGCACACTAACAGTTTGGGTAAGGATTCCATGAGAGGACCATTGTCTTGTCATATATGTGTATTATTTAGAATGTGGAATGGTACATTTTTCCTAAAAAGATAATTGATATTGTATATGTTTGGTATATGCGTGTTTACTATGATGTGACTGGTTATATATGTTTCACTTATTGGAATAGCCGCGTGATCCTACCAGTACACTGTGGTTATGCACAAATACTGCACTTGCTCTTTCTTTGTTGAGTACAGGGCATCCTCAGGCGGCTACTGACAGACCTCGTTTAGGAGATCAATGAGCAAGATCGGATTCAAGGGTGAGCCAGTTATTTAAGGCTGCCATGGATCCTCTATGTTTTATTCCACTCTTTTCGGACTCAAACTTTCTAGTTAGACTTACTCGTATATTTAGTTTGGGTCATTTTCCTTAGACTTGGATGAAATTTAGATATTTTGGTATATTGACTTTCAGATTTTAGGGGTGTTTTCCGCAAAGTTTTAGTGATGATTCATTAGACTTTCGGAATTTATTGGAACTCCATTTTATTTCTGCATTTAAACCTGCTTCCGTATCTTTAAATGACTAGATTTTGGGTTAGCTGATTAGTATTTATGGTTCTCCCACCGGAGGATTAGTGTGGGTGCCAATCACGACGGTCTGGGTCGTGACAATATATCAATTCATTGAATGTACGAGTATGTAATATAGTTGAATAACGAATAACTGAAATAAAAGTTTGAAGGTAATTCAACTGAAATATATATATATATATATATATATATATATATATATATATATATATATATATATATATATATATATATATATATATATATATATATATATATATACACACACACTGTTGAGTTTCTCTAACTGACAACCATCACTATGAGCCTCGTGATGATATATCATCTCACCCATACCACCAGAACTATCCTATACCATGCAAGGGTATAGAACAAATTCAACTCATGGATCTACTATAAGGTTTGTTCAAAGGTAGTGAGGAGTCGCCCAAAAGTCAGTGTGATTCTTACCTACGCTGGCTACGTGATTTATGGGGAATGTGAGGTGTTTTAAATCTTCCCGATATCAGTGCTCAATACTACTCCAAAAATATCTAATTCAATGCTCAAGTAACAACTCTCTCTCTAGGTTGTGATATGTTCTTGAAAGGGCCTCTTAAAGAAGTAACTGCTAAAGTAAAAATACTCTCTCTAGATTTTTCGATGTGTAAAGTTTTGTGTGTATATTTCTTTTACATGTAGAAATTATTAATGAAAGAAACATGTTACGAAAGTAATATAAATTGTTCAACATAAAGATATCTACAGATAAAAAGAAGAAGTATCACTGAAAAAAATTAGTAACTACACAAATAAATGACAAATAAATAATGAAAAAGAGATGTGGATGAATTTCACTAAAGTGATTTCAAGTCGCATAGTTAGATAGATGATATTATGAAAATGAAGTATATACTAAAATTGAAATTTATATTTTTCTGGATGGTTATTATGTATTATTTCATAATGCATCATATAATGTTCAAATATCAGATGGTTGGATAATAAAAAAAGAGACACAAAATTTGTTGTATCATATTAAGAATTTAAAATGAATTATAAAGTGCTCGAGAATATTCTAAAGTTGTTTATACAAGTTAAATTGCATTAGGATTTTATATTACTATATTCTTTCACTTGTCATAAGTTACAAGTATATTTTACGATTTTAGCAAAGCTCTAGAACACACACAACTAACTTAAAATTTTAAATAGAGGTGCTTAAATTTTTTTATTTGTTAAATATGAGTTAGAAAATAAGTATTTTCATATTGTTAATAATAGTGGAATGTCTTTATTAAGCATGACTTTATTAGGAAATATACATAATTGAACAAGAGCAAATTTAGAAAATATACAAACACAATAAAAAAAAAAATTTACCTTAGAAATTATCATCAATTTACATATTAACTTACTAAAACATATGTTACAAAAGAATGACACAATAATTCTTTTTCAATAATCCAATTACATAAATCTAACTAAAAAATATGTCATTTGTAGTTACTATCTTTACACATTGACTAACAATACAATGAACCAAAAAGAGAAATTTAATTAATTTGAATTGAGTTTTGTTCAAATCTACCAAATATGGAAACATCATAAATATTTTTACTTTTTTGTCATTTGAGTTCATTTTCAACTGATACTACGATGATTTTATCGCTATATATACATCTTTAGAAGAGAAGCACAACATCACATTTTCTTACATTCTCAAAACGATGCGATGGAGTCTTTAAAAAGGCTCCACTTTGTGTGGTGCTGATGTTGTCATTGTAGTTTTTTCTCCTAGCAATAAACCATATTTATGTGGACACCCTTCTGTTGAGTCTATTATGAATAGATTTTTGGGAGAAAATCCTCCGACTGATTGTGATGTTCTTAACCCCGTCGTTATCGCTCATCAAAATGCAAATACTGATGAGATCATTAGGAAGCTAAATAGATTGGAGATTTCACTCAAAAGGGAAAAAAATATATGGAGAAGCACTTCAAGCATCGAGGATAAAACCTCCAATTGAAAAACTCAGTTCCTTTGACCTTAAAAATCTGTGCAAGGCCTTGGAAGCTGCAGATGAAGAAATTGAAAGAGTAGTGAGCACAAAAAGGAGCATGGTTTTGAATTCTCACACCAAACCATTGGAAGTGCATTTTCTCCTCTAAGAGTTACAGAACATTCTTCATCTGATTCCGATGAAGGGCCATCTGGATCTAATGAATAGAATTTTCTTGCTTTAATTAAAATTCAATCACTTAATTTTATACTTATAGAGTTAAGTTTGTCATATTAATGATTATGTTTATTCTATCTTTGATTTTAGTTTATCTTTCAGTATGTTTATCATGGAATGAAATGTGCTTTTATTTAGTACTTTCTTCGTTTCAATTTCTTTTCTTGTTTTTTTTTGTCCTTCTAAAAAGGAATGTCTTTTTTCCTTTTTGGTAACTCTGAGTTTTTAATTTTCACTTTCCATGTTTAAGAACATAAGAATAATGAGAACCTTGATGCATTTTACATATCTTCAATTTAAGATTACAATATTTAAAAATCTTCTTTATTTTCATTAATTATGTGCCAAGCAAAAAATAGATGAATAAATTAAACTGAAGGGGGTATGTGGTAATTCATCATTTTTAATATTCAAAGTAAGTGTTGAAAGCAGAAGTAGTAAAAGATTATTTAATAAGACAATGGAACTCATGTCAAGTAGCTTAAACTGCAAAATCTAGTTTAAAATAAATTGAGTCCTTATGAAGTATCATGTGTATCTATATCTATCTATGATAAATAATGTTACTTTATGTTGACCGGTAAAGTTGTTGACCACTTTACATGTACTTATCCATATTGGTAAATATTTAATATTTTTATTGTTTAATAAAAGGCCACTAGACATACTATCTAGTGTTATATATTGATAAAAATTAAAAATCAATAAATACATCATAACACTTTAATTCAAACAAAGAATTTAAAGATCTGTCAATCTTCAAATTCTTGCATTCTTAATGTATGTAATTATGAGTTCTCAATAGAAATAGCCTTAATGTACGAATCCTTTTGATTTCATTAGATTTCTTCCTTCTTATTGCTGCAAAATAAAGGGAATATATGTAACGACCTGCACCCGTCGTTATAGAAAAGTCAACGGAGAAAACTTTTGGGCACGAAAACCTTTTGGTAGTAGCTTGAGAATTCCTAACCTAGTTAAAATTTGGACGAAATCGGAGTTAGTGAGGTATAGGTAAATTTGTTAATGAATGACAAATCTAATTATGAATTTGATCACACGAGTAGATAGCTAAGACGTTAAGAAACCCGTATGACTTTACGAAAATGCGGGTTTGGAACTCAACTTTTGAAACCGACCTTAGCATGAACTGGTAGTTTCTGACTGTAATAGGTTGAAGGTGTCTTGTGAAATGCGGGTTTGGAACTCAACTTTCGACTCTTTGCAAGCCACAAGGGCGGGAATTATCCTGCCAGGGTGGGGTGACTGTGGCAGGTTGTGTCCCGCTACGACGGGCCAATCGTGACTTAAGTTGGAATTAAACCCCAAAAACGTCATTATTCTGCAAACATCGTTCTTAAGAGCTAGGAGATGACCCAGGAGATTTCTTGACATCATTCCACTACTTTAGGTGCAAAAGGTAAGGTTCTTACTCCCCTAATCCATTTTTCGCTCCGTAGAACTTAGATTCTTGGTTATTAATCATTGGGGTTTTTGGACTGAATTGGATGGTGGGAAAAAGCCCTGGTTTCCGAACAAATAAAATCCTTAACATAAGAAGCAAGCAAGATACCCACATTGTGAAAAAAGGGAACTGGATGTAAAACGAAGAAAGCAGGGGTTCACTTTAAGGAGCACATGTAAAAGTAGAATTGAGATTTAGTGCACTCAAATGAATATACATGTGACATACAATTGCTCAATCCCTTGGACCACAAACGAACTGAATACAGTATCAAAAGTGTCATACTAAACTAAAGAAACAAGTTCATAATATAAACAACAACTAAACTCGAACAAGTCACAGCAACATTTTAATCATATATGACTTAAGAAATCTAATAAAAACACGATACAAAACAATCTTGAACGATAAATTTGAGACCTCAGATTTTATAAACTTATAAATAAACCCCTATTTCACAGAGACTAAAATGATAGAAACTAAACCAAGTATTAACATTTTAAACCATTTTATGGAGCAAGAGATAGATTCTTAAGGAAACAATAAAGGAGTAACTATTCAATCGAGTTAGCAAGGGTAAGGCATTTTTTAGGTTGTTTTCAATTAGAAGGGTATTACCGTTGAGGAAAGCAATGCTGGAAGCTTGAGGCGTCTTCGAGCTCGTGCTATGCACGCGGAGAGTACGAATTGAAGGAGAAAAGAGGAAAATTGAGGCGGTGAATCTGAGGATTTAAAGTTGGGTTCGTTTGGTTGCTTTCGCTAAGGAAGAAGAAGAAGAAAGAGATGGGATGGGGGGCGCGTAGGGGAGTTCTGTGTGAAACAAAAGAGTGTGTGTGCGCGTGAGGTAAAGGGGATTAGGAAAACAGTGGAACAAAGGGTGTGGGCTGGTTTAAAACTTTTTGGGGCCAAAAAATTGGATTAAAAAGCTAAGGAAAAATAAGTGGGTTAAGGAACTGGTCCTCTTACCATATCTTAAATAAATTGAAAGCAAAAGTAAACTAAGTATTTAATTAAAGATTAAGCTTCTCAACTCTTGCAACATAAAATAATTATTTTGACGCAAAAACCAATATGTGAGTTAATCATTTTTAAGGAAATTAAAATGCATATTTAATTAGAAACCTATTTTTAGTAAAAGCGACCTTCTAAATGTTTATTCAAATTGAAAATTATATAAATCTCTATATTTTCAGTATTATATAATCTATATGAAAAATGGCAAAGGTGCCTTGAAAAATATTTTTATTTACGAAAATAATTATTTCAAATTGTTTGAAATTTGAGAAGCTTGAAAATTAACTAAATTGTGGAGGGCCAAAATTGGGTGTCAACATCCTGCATGCTCAATACCTTTCAAGTACTGACGCATACTCTGTGCTACATCTTCTCGTGATATATGTTTAGGTTCTCAACATCCAGATCACGCTTAGATCGGTTCCCGATCTCTAGTTCAGCAGAATCAGTGGTGAGTACTCATTCTCCAAGGACAACAGTCATGAGTTTCTTTTCAGTATTTTTAGTCCTTTAGTTTCAGTTTTGCTAGAGTTAGCTGGGGCCTATCCTTGCATTTCTAGTCAGTTAGAGGATATTTTCAGACATAGTTAGATCCAACTTAGAATTGAGTTAATATCTTCTTTGGATTAAACTCATCAGTTTTCATTTATCTCAGTTATAGTATATGGGTATTCCCCATCATTTCATTTTATTTATGATTTAGCTTTTGCATCTGTTTATTATCTTTAGTATGCTCGTGATCATGACAATATGGTTAGCTTGGGATCACTTGTGGTCCTAGGTCCCGTGTCCGCTTCTCGGGGGTAATTCGGGGCGTGAAAAACTTGGTATCAGAGCACTAGGTTTAAGAGTCCTAGGATGTCTGAAAAGCCATACTAAGTAGAGTCCTTTTCATGGGTGTGAAGTGCACCATATCTAATGAGAGGGAGGCTATGAAGTGTTTTAGGAAAACTTCACTTTCTTGTTATTCTTATCGTGCGTTCGTATGATCTCCTTTCTAATCCATCGTTATGCGCTTAAGATCATGCCTCCTCGTATACGAGCTTACTTTTCGGACTAAGACTTTCTAGTTAGACTTACTCGAATATTTAGTTTTGGTTGTACCCATTTTCCTTAGACTTGTTGAACTTTAGATGTTTTGGTACATTGACTTTGAGATTATAAGGGTGTTTTCCGCAATGTTTTAGGGATGATTCGTTAGACTTTCGGAGCTTATGGGAACTCCACTTTATTTCTGCATTTAAACATGCTTCCATAACTTTAAATGACTAGTTTTTGGGTTAGCTGATTAGTATTAATGGTTCTCCCACCAAGGGTTAGTGTGGGTTCCAATCACGACGGTCTAGGTCGTGACAATATATCAATTCATTGAATGTACGAGTATGTAATATAGTTGAATAATGAATAACTGAACTAAAAGTTTGAAGGTAATTCAACTGATATATATATATATATATATATATATATTAAATTACTGTAGAGTTTCTATAACCGACAACCATCACTATGAGCCTCATGATGATACATCGTCTCACCCATACCACTAGAACTATCTTATACCATGCAAGGGTATAGAACAAATTCAACTCATGGATCCACTATAAGGTTTGTTCAAAGGCAGTGAGCAGTCGCCTAAAAGTTAGTGTGATCCTTACCAACACTGACTACGTAGTTTATGGGGAATGTGAGATGTTTGAAATCTTCCCCATATCGATGCACAATACTACTCCAAAAATATCTAATTAAATGCTCAAGTAACAATTCTCTCTCTAGGTTGTGGTAAGTTCTTGAAAGGGCCTCTTAAAGAGGTAACTGCTCAAGTAAAAATACTATTTGTAGATTTTTCGATGTGTAAAGTATTGTGTGTATATTTCTTTTACATGTAGAAATTATTAATGAAAGAAACATGTTACGAAAGTAATATAAATTATTCAATATATAGATATCTATGGATAAAAACAAGAAGTGTCACTGAAAAAAGATAGTAACCTACACAAATAAATGACACAAAAAAAAGAAAAAGAGATATGGATGAGTTTCACTAAAGTGATTTCAAGTCGCAAAGTGTCACGACTCAGACCGTCGTGATTCGCACCCACACTAACCCTCCGGTAGGAGAACCATTACTACAACCTAGACTAAACAACTTAACCAAAATCTATGCATTTAAAGATACGGAAGCAGGTTTAAATGACAATAAAAATGGAGTCCCCGTAAACTCCAAAGGTTTTAAATAAACTAGCCAAACTAATGCGGAAATTAAACCCCTAGAACCTGAAAGTCAATGTACCAAAACTCTACTAACGACAAGTCTAAGAGCAAGGGGTACAACCCTGAATCTAAACAACATACCTTAAACAAATAGTCTAAGTCCGAAAAGGGTGGACTTAAACAAGAAAGATCCATGGCAGCCTGAAAGAGCTGGCTCAACCTTGAATCTGATCACGTTCAATAGTCACCTAGCTGAGCTCTATCAATAGCCACCTGAAGATGCCCTGTACTCAACAAACAAAGAGCAAGTGCAGTATCAGTACACAACCACAGTGTACTGGTAGGATCACGCGGCTATCCCATTAAGTGTAACATACATTAGTTACTACAACAATATAATCACATGCATATATCGAACATGTACACTATCATCAACATATACGAACAATGAAAAACTTCACGATTCTCACATATCACAGTTATATCAATTTAGAGCAACATACCGTCTACCAATATCAATCAACATTAGATATGAACAAACTCATCACAAGTAGATACACAACACAATTCAATGGTCCTCTCATGGAACCCAAACTCAAACTGTTAGCATACCGGTTCATGGTACCCGATCCAAGTTAGTGTGTCGGAACGTGACAGTCGATCCCATATTTATGCCGGAACGTGGCAACCGATCCCATGTTTATGCCGGAACGTGGTAACCTATCCTATATTTTTGTCGGAACGTGGCAACTGATCCCAGTTAGTGTGTCGGATCGTGACACCCGCCCATTCAACAAACCACAATCACAATAGCAATGTATATTCTCACAATCATACAACAAGAGGTGATTCATGGCATACAATTATTCAATTATCCTCATTTACAACAAGTGTGATAAATAATGTAACATTCATATACATACATGTATCATAATGAAGCAAGAACAAACATACATCACACAATCATAGAATCACAACCATCACCTACCTCGAATCCAAGCTTGAATCCCCTAAAACACTTGAATTTCCCCTTTTTGGATTCTTCCCGCTTGTTTGTGGTCTAAAAACATACAATATATGCAAGGATCAACAATCAAAGGTCTAATTGTTCGGATTATAACAAACCCAATAACCCTAAACCAAACCCAAGATCCTATTTATCCAAATTAGGGTTGTTTCCACCATAGAATCTTTAACAAAATCCTCCCCATCAATATTTATCCATTATATTACGTTCTATGGATAAAAAAATGGATTCAGGGAGTGAAAAGCTTACCTTTAGCCTCAAGAATGGTGAAAAATGACTAGGAGTCACCCGGGAGTCGTTCCTTAGCTCAAAAAGTCAAAAAGTGCATAATGAGGTCGTTTTGGTGTTTATTAATGATTTTAATTCGCGTCGGGCCCGCCACAACTTCCACCACCCCGCCACAGCGGCCCATCTAACACGGCAAAACCCTGCGCCAAAGCGGCATTCTCGAGACAGAGAGTTAATTCAAGAATTCCAAAATCCCAATTTCTTAACACACCTCTAACCAACGACGCTCAGAAAAATACCCTTTACGCCAAGATCTATTTCGAGAGTTCTACTCGCATGAATTCAATTCTGTAAAGTCGTACGGGTTCTTTAACGAGTTATCTAACCACTCATGCAATCAAAATTATAAACACTTCACCAGATTGTTACCAGATTTCTCTACTCCTCGATGACTCCAATTTCGTCCAAATCTGGGCAAGGTTGGGAAAATCTCGAGTTACTACAAAAAAATTTTCTGACCCCAATTCTTTCTCCATTGGCTATTCCCATAACGACGGAAATCAAGTCGTTACACAAAGATAGATAGATGATATTATGAAAATGAAGTATATACTAAAATTGAAATTTATACTCTTTTGGATAGTTATTACGTAATATTACATAATGCATCATATAATGTTCAAATATTAGATGGTTGGATAATAAAAAAAGAGACAAAAAATTTGTTGTATCATATTAAGAATTTAAAATTAATTATAAAGTGCTCGAGAATATTCTACAGTTGTTTATCCAAGTTAAATTGCATTAGGATTTTTTATTACTATATTCTTTTACTTGTCATAAGTTACAAGTATATTTTACGAGTTTAGCAACTATAACACCCCGTATCCAAAACAGACCTAAAATGCAGATTTTTGAGAGGTTGCAGGTGCAACCCACGGTTGCCACCCACTGATCGTAGGTCAGACCACGGCCTGTGCTGGTGGTCCGTGGTTCACTAATGCAACACCTCCCTGAACCTAGCTCAGAAAATCGGCTAAGTCTCGACCCACAGACAGACCCACAGTCCGTAGGTCAAACCACAGTCCGTGGACTATGTTCGTAAATCGAGGCCCCATTTACCCAGCCTCTGACGCAAACGACAGCCGACCAACATGGACCGTCATTCGATCCACGGTCTGTAGGTCTGACCGTAGGTGAGGGTCAGCAACCAGTAGAGGAAAATTGTTGATTGGGTCAACTTCAAATGGTCATATCTCTTAGCAAAAAAGGAATTATGTGTCCCATTACCTATGATATGATAGATAATTGATTCCTCTTTCCAACGCCACCAAGGGTGCTAAAATCCAACCCCCGAGTAAACAGTTATGCTCGTTTTAGTGAAGCCCTATCGGGCAGACTTGACCTACGACCCCAATCTACGGACCGTAGATTGACCTACGGCCCGTAGGTCCCGTCCTCCGATCACTCCGACAGTAGTTAAGTTATGGGTCTTTTATTTATTTTTTCTATTTTGTTAGACCCCTAAGCTACGTCGTTTAGACCCTAAATTATGAGGGTTTAGTCAGTTTAAGCCTAGAAACATAACTAGAACTTACTTTGGTCAAATCATTAATCAAAACATAGAAAATTAGAAGCAAGAGAGGAGAAAAAGGTCAAGAACCCTAGTTCAAGAACGTAGCAAGGTTCCATCAGTTCCGGCCCCGAAATATAAAGATTTCTCCGTGTAATTCATCACCGTGTATGCGAGATTTTACTAGTGGGTTCCTTTCACCCATTAGATCCCTAGTTTTTAGTTAGTTTCTTGATTCCCTTATTATGACTAGACCTAGGATTTCTTGGAAGTTAGAATTGTTGGGTTCTTAGCTGTTAGAATGATCCAAATTAGATTAGTACGTTAACATTCAGTTTAATGCATGAATTCCAGAACCCTAGCTGTGTATTTCTTTAGTTCTTGAATTACACATGCTAGGTCAGATATTTCAGTTATTCAGTTATACATGCCTCAGTTATTAATGCATCAATATCAGTTTAATTATTGCATTCTCAGTTTGCATGTTTAGTTTAAGCTATCCAGTAACTTACAGAAATTCAGTCATAATGTGTTAATTACTTAATCCATTGGGAGTAGCATAATACCGAGTTGGACTAGGGTTCAGCGTACTCATACAGTCCCAGAACTACTAGCCACGTACGTTGTAAGTCCCCTCTGTGGGCATCATTTCAGTGATCATGCCACCATGCCTCTATACCTTTGGCAGGGTATATTGGGTCCTCTTGATGGGGCGTATACATCAGACTCCACATTTAGCTCATGTGATTTTATTATCAGTTATTAGTTGCTCCCACAATCCAGTCATATTCTATTGCATTGACCATTTATCATTATAGCCCGTATTCAGTTTTAGCATGTTATAAATTGGTCACTGCATTCAGTTATCTCAGCATTCAGTATCTATATCATGTTCAGATTATATCACTGCTTAGTTTCTTTGTTCAGTTATATGTTATTTCAGTTGTATTCTATCATGTATGCTTAGTACCTTTCAAGTACTGACACATACTCTGCGCTACATCTTCTCGTGATGTAGGTTCAGGTTCTCAGCATCCAGATCACGCTTAGATCGGTTCCCGATCTCCATTTCAGCAAAATCAGTGGTGAGTCCTCATTCTCCGAGGACAATAATCCTAAGTTTCTTTTCAGTATTTTTAGTCCTTTAGTTTCAGTTTTGCTAGACTTAGTTGGGGCTTGTCTCAGCATTTCTAGTCAGTGGGAGGCTATTTTCAGACATAGTTAGATTCAGCTTAGTAATGAGTTAATATCTTCTTTGTATTACATTCATCAGTTTTCATTTATCTCAATTATAGTATATGGGTATTCCCCATCTTTTCATTTTATGTATGATTTTAGCTTCTGCATCAGTTTATTATCTTTAGTATACTCATGATCATGCCAGCAGGGTTAGCTTGGGATCACTCGTGGTCCTAGGTCCCGTGTCCGTGCCGCGGGGGTAGTCTCGGGGCATGACAAACTTGGTATCAGAGCACTAGGTTTAAGTGTCCTAGGATGTCTGAAAAGCCGCACTAGGTAGAGTCTCTTTCATGGATGTGTCGTGCGCACCGCATCTAATGAGATGGAGGCTACAAAATGTCTTAGGAAAAATCTTCATTTTCTTGTTATTCTTATCGTGCGTAAGGTATGATCTAATTCCGTTCTAACTCGATGTTCTACGTTTCAGTGATCATGCCTCTTCGTAGAGCTAATGCCAGGAATGCTAATGCGAAGAACGCAAACACAGCTCCTCCAGTCCCTGATAAAGAAGTGTCGAATGTAGAGTTCAGAAATGCCATTCAGATGTTGGCTGAGAGTGTGGCCAACCAGAACAATCAACAGGCTCCAATTCTGGTAAATGCCAATGTTGGGTCAAATGCAGCCAGAGTGCGAGACTTTGTTAGGATAAATCTGCCAGAGTTCTTAGGATCGCAAGTTGGAGAAGATCCCCAAAACTTCATTGATGAGGTCAAGAAGATCTTTGAAGTGATGCAGCTAACTGGGAATGATCGAGTTGAGTTAGCATCTTACCAACTGAAAGATGTAGCTCATATCTTGTATACTCAGTGGAAGGAGAATAGGGATACATATGCCTCTCTTATTACTTGGGATTGTTTCAGCAAAACCTTCTATCTAAAGATATATTGGGCTTTTATGATCTGTGAAGATGTCAACATGAATGCCATACAAATAATGTCTCCAGATCTTTAACGCATGCACAACTACAGCCAACTCTAAATTGTAGGTCGGATAGTTCTTTTCATTCTTTCTCAACTACCTTAGAGCACATCCCAACCCAACACCAGAAGCATCACAATACACCGCATAGGCTTCTGAACCCTCTAGCAATACTAGAACTGGTTTTGATGTCAACATGTCCTTCAGCTCCTGGAAACTATACTCGCAAGCCTCAGTCCATTGGAACTTAGCTGCTTTTTGAGTCAGCTTCGTTAATGGGGCTGAAAGTGAAGATAACCCCTCTACAAACCTTCTGTAGTACCCAGCTAACCCTAAGAAACTATGAACCTCAGTCAGAGTCATGGGTCTGGGCCAAGTCTTTATGGCCTCAATATTTTGTGTATCAACCGCAATTCCTACATCTGATACAACATGGCCTAAGAAAGCTACAGAGTCCAACCAAAACTCACACTTAGAAAACTTTGCATAAAGTTCTCGGTCTAGAAGAACCTAAAGGACTACTGGCAGATGATTTGCATGCTCAGCCTTTTAACGTGAATACACCAAAATATCCTCAATAATACAATCACAAACAAGTCTAGATATAGCCTGAATATACTATTTATCAGGTCCATGAACACTACTGGGGCATTAGTTAATCCAAAAGACATTACCTAGAATTCAAAGTGTCCATATCTGGTTCTAAAAGCTGTCTTTGGCACGTCTTTCTCCGAAATTCGTATCTGGTGGTACCCTGTTCTTAAATCAATCTTTGAGAAGCACTTAGCACTTTGTAACTGATCAAACAAGTCATTTATCCTCGGAAGGGGATGCTTATTCTTTATAGTTGCCTTATTTAGATGTCGGTAATCGATACACATTCTTAGTGAGACATCTTTCTTCCTTACAAATAACACTGGCGCACCTCATGGTGAAGCACTAGGCCTAATAAAGCCGTTATCTAGCAAGTGTTTTAGCTGATCCTTCAACTCATTTAGCTTAGTAGGAGCCATTCTATAAGGAGGGATAGATATGGGTTGTGTACTTGGTAGTATATCGATAGCAAAATCAGTTCCCGTTCTGGACGGATACTAGGGAGCACGTTTGGAAATACATCTAAAAACTTATTAACTATCGGAATAGACTGAAGAGTCGGTGGTTCTGCATCTATATCATGAATGTGAACAAGATGATAAATACAACCCTTAGTAATCTTCCTCGTTGCCTTAAGAAAGGAAATAAACCTATCTTTCGGCGTTGCTGTATAGCCTTTCCATTCCCGAACTGCCTCTCCTGGAAAGTGGAATCTACCAATCTGTGTCTAGCACTCAATATTAGCATAACAAGATGCTAACCAGTCCATACCCATAATGATGTTGAAATCGACCATCTCTAACTCTACGAGATCTATAGGGGTCTGACGGTCGATAATAGACTTACCAACTGGTGTAGATATAATAAAGGATCGATCTAATGACTCTGCTACTATACATAACTTCCTTGCAATAAATGGAGTAACATAAGACAGAGTAGATCCAGGATCTATCAAAGCATAAACACAATGGGAGAAAATAATCAATGTACATGTCACAACATCTAGTGATGACTCTGAGTCCTGTCAGCCGGCTAGTGAATATGTACAATTTTGTCCACTACTAGAACTAGATGCTCCCTCTCTGCCTCCGCCTCGACCTATACCTGCTGAAGTTTGTGGTCCGCGCCCTGTAGACTGTGCTTATGAGGAGGAACCTACTACTTACCTGGTCGACTAACCTATACCACCCTGACCTATGGTTGGCCAGTTTCTCCACCCATACCCCTCCTGCCCACAAGAATAACAACTTGTGGAACCCTGTCTGTATCTCCCAAAATGCATCCTACCGCAAGTAGCGCAATGTGGCGGAGATGTCCTAGCCTGGCCTACCTCTACTGCTGAGAGCCTGATGCTCGTGAACCCTCACCTGGGCCTGACTGTCCCTAACGATCAAATCTACTACCCTGGAACAGCTGTAGTGGAGGTCTAGGTGGCCTAATAGAATATCAGGGTCTGGGACCACCCTGAAACTCTCTCTGTGAACCAGCGGGCCTAGCCCTCTTTTGTCTCTCTCTCTCGACCCTCTCACTCATATACTCTAAATGTCGGCGATCCTCTATGCCTTGTGCAAAGGCCTGAAATCGCGGGATAACCATATTATCATTTAGTGCAATGGTAGAACAAGGATCGATATAGTCTGAGTCGAGCCCTCCAACAAATTTATGCACCCTGTCATGCATTGTATCAACAAATGCTGGTACATATCTAGCCAATGAATCAAATCTCATCCCGTACTCTCAGACATTCATGCTGCCCTGTCGGATGTTCAGAAACTAGTACACCCTGTCATCCCTAATCTCTTGAGGCAAATAGTGATCTATGAAAGCTTCTGTAAAGCTATCCCAAGTGGTTAGAGATGCATCTTTTACCCTAGATCTCTCCCAACTCTCGTACCACATTACTGCAACATCGCGCAATCGAAATGCTGCTAACTCAACTAACTCAGTGGCTGAGGCATGCATGACTCTAAATATCCTATGGAGCTGATCAACAAACTATTGAGGGTCCTCTCTGCGATCTGTCCCTGTAAACTGTGAAGGATTCAAGGCAAGAAATTCATGAACTCTAGAACATCTGGGCTCTTCAGAAGGTCCGGCAACATCTGGCGCAACTGGTTGGCGTTGTGCAACTACTAACTGTGCTGACATACATACTGCACTCTTGAAATCTTGATCAGATGGAGTAGGAGGAACTACAGGTAGTACGACTGGTGGAGCCGGAAACCATGTATCCCACAGAGGCTCCTGAAGCGGTGGAGAAGCTAGAGGGGGTTGAGAAGATGTCTCCCCCTGGGTCTCACAATGGGCTACCTCCATCTGTGGTACCTTGTCGGTACCCTCGCCTGCATCTATATCTAGCCCCTGGCTAGTTGTGGTTTATCTGGTGTCTGTCATCTCTATCTGCATACAAGTATCAACTATAGCATGAAGTGAGCAAAATAAGGATAGTCATTCTAACATGCCCGGTAGCTTCTTGCTTATCGAATGTGGTGCACAACACATTTATAAACAAGACTCTACTAGACAGGGCTTGCAGACTCTTTAGGATACGACGTTGCTCTGATACCAAGTTTGTCACGCCCAAAAATCGATGGGCGCAACTGGCTCCTAATGCCAAAACTCAAGCCCGAGCCGACCCTACTGTACCATTTTCTACAAGCGCATGGCAGCCACACGCAATCAACAAAACAAACAAGTCTATCTCGGCTTAAAACTAAGCCCTAGGCCGGTAAGGCCCCTGTCAACTGATCTATAAAACAAATAGCTACTCTGAGGAGATCATATAAATAAATACACATCTAGCATAGAAGTCCTAATTAGGCCGTCGAGGCCACCATGATATCTATACCAAACTTAAAAGCAGGTATATATCAATATAATACATCAAACAACTTATAAGCTTTAGCAAACTAACAACCTAGGCCAGTAAGACCATAACGTAGCTATACACCCCACACACTAGTCTCCACGCCTCTAAGAGTAGTAAAGATTGGCGGGACATGGCCCAGTCAACTCATAAACATATATACAACAAAAGGTAACAAACCTCCCAACTCTGGAAGCTCCGGAGGAAATGGGCTAACCAATCAGATAGAAGTCAATCCTGCTGCTGGGGATTTAAATGACTAGTTTTTGGTTTAGCTGATTAGTATTAATGGTTCTCCCATCAGAGGGTTAGTGTGGGTGCTAATCACGACGGTCTGGGTCGTGGCAATATCCCAATTCATTGAATATACGAGTATGTAATATAGTTGAATAACGAATAACTGAACTAAAAGTTTGAAGGTAATTCAACTGAAATATAGTATAAATCATGATGAAATATGATTTAAGCTCTTACGGTAGGAATGCAGGAATAGTGAATCCTAAACAGAAATATATATATATATATATATATATATATATTAAATTAGTGTAGAGTTTCTCTAACCGACGACCATCACTATAAGCCTCGTGATGATACATTGTCTCACCCATACCACCAAAACTATCCTATACCATGCAAGGGTATAGAACAAATTCAACTCATGGATCTACTATAAGGTTTGTTCAAAGGCAGTGGGGAGTCGTCCAAAAATTCAGTGTGATCCTTACCTACGCTGGCTACGTGGTTTATGGATGAGTTTAACTAAAGTGATTTCAAGTCGAAATGTTAGATAGATGATATTATGAAAATGAAGTATATACTAAAATTGAAATTTATACTCTTTTGGATGGTTATTATGTATTATTTCATAATGCGTCATATAATGTTCAAATATCATATGGTTATTAGATAATAAAAAAAGAGACACAAAATTTGTTGTATCATATTATGAATTTAAAATGAATTACAAAGTGCTCGAGAATATTATAAAGTTTTTTATACAAGTTAAACTACATTAGGATTTTCTATTACTATATTCTTTCACTTGTCATATGTTACAAGTATATTTTACGAGTTTAGCAAAGCTCTAAAACATACACAACTAACTTAAAATTTTAAATAGAGGTGCTTAAAGTTTTTTGTTTGTTAAATATGAGTTAGACAGTAAGTATTTTCATAATAGTGGAATGTCTTTATTAAGAATGACTTTATTAGGAAATATACATAATTGAACAAGACCAAATTTAGAAAATATACAAACACAATAAAAAAAAATTTACCTAAAAAATTATCATCAATTTACATATTAACTTAGTTTTCACTTTCCATGTTTAAGAATATAAGAATAAAGAGAACCGTGATGCATTTTGACATATCTTCAATTTAAGATTAAAATATTCAAAAATCTTTTTTATTTTCATTAATTATGTGCCAAGAAAAAATTATGAATTTGATCACACGAGTAGATAGCTAAGACATTAAGGAACCCTTAAAACTTTACGGAAATGAATTCGGGCGAATAGACCTCCCAAAACAGACCTTATTGTGAACGGGTAGTTTCTGACTCTCATGGATTGAAGGTGTGTTGTTAAATGGGGGTTTCGAACTCCACTTAGGACTCTCTATTTCTATGCAAGCTGCCAGGGCGGGACCGCTGTGGCGGGTTGGGTCTCGCTACTATGGGCCAGTCACAACTTAAGTCAGAATTAAACTCCAAAAACATCATTATTCTGCAAACATCGTTCTTAAGTGATAGAAGATGAGACCAGGCGATTTCTTGGCAGTTTTCCACTACTTTAGGTGTAAAAGGTAAGGCTCTTACTCCTCTAATCCATTTTTCGATCCGTAGAACTTAGATTCTTGGTTATTAATCATTGGGGAGGGTTTTTGGACTGAATTGGTTGGTGGGAAAAAGCCCTAGCTGCACCTTAGGATCATGGGTTTGGTCTTGGGTTATTGGGTTTCTTATAATCCGGGTAAACTAGACCTTAATTATTGATCCTTGCGTTATATTACTTGTTTGTAGACCTAGAATCAACCGCAAGAATCCGATAAGGGAAGAATCAAGTTTCTTAGGAGGATTCAAGCTTGGTTTCGAAGTAGGTGATGATTTGATTTCATGTATGTGTGATGTATGTTAGTATTTGCTTCATTGTAATGCATGTGGGTATGTGAATGTTGCACAATAGATCACATCTAATGCCAATGAGTATGAATGAATGATTATAAGCCATGAATCAACACTTGATTGTATGATTATGAGAATGTACATTGTGATTGTTATTGTGGCATGTTGAATGGATCGGGTTTCACGATACGACACACTAACTGGGATCGGATGTCACGTACCGACATACATATTGGAACGGGTGTCACGTTTTGACATACAAACTTGGATAGGGTGTCACGATCTGGCACACCAACAGTTTGTGTATGGGATCCATGAGAGGATAATTGACTTGTCATATATCTGTATTATTGAGAATGTGGAATGGTACATTGCTCCTATAAAGATAATTGATATTGTATATGTTCGATATATGCGTGTTTACTATGATGTGACTAATTATATATGTTTCAGTTACTGTAATAGCCGTCTGATCCTACCAGTATGCTGTGGTTCTGTACTGATACTGCACTTGCTCTTTGTTTGTTGAGTACAGGGATCTTCAGGCGGCTAATGACAAACCTCGTTTAGGAGATTAGAGAGAAAGATTGGATTAGAGGGTAAGCCAATTCTTTCAGCTTGCCATGGGTCCTCTATGTGTTAGTCCACTCTTTTTGGACTCGGACTTTCTAGGTAGACTTACTCATATATTTAGTTTGGCATGTACCCATTTTCCTTCTAATTGTTGAGCTTTAGATGTTTTGGTACATTGACTTTCAGTTTCTCGGGGTGTTTTCCACAATATTTTTGTGATGATTCGTTAGACTTTCAGAGTTTATGGGACTCTACATTATCTCTAATTGACGACCATCACTTTAAGCCTCGTGATGATACATAGTATCACCCATACCAACAAAACTATCCTATACCATGTGAGGGTATAAAACAAATTCAACTCATCGATCTACTATAAGGTTTGTTCAAAGGCAGTGAGGAGTCGCCCAAAGGTCAGGGTGATCCTTACCTACGCTGGCTACGTGGTTTATGAGGAATGTGACGTGTTTTAAATCTTTCCATATCGGTGCTCAATACTACGCCAAAAATATCTACTTCAATGCTCAAGTAACAATTCTCTCTCTATGTTGTGATAAGTTCTTGAAAAGGCCCCTTAAAGAGGTAACTGCTAAAGTAAAAGTACTCTCTCTAGATTTTTCGATGTGTAAAGTTTTGTGTGTATATTTCTTTTACATGTAGAAATTATTAATGAAAGAAAAATGTTACGAAAGTAATATAAATTGGAAACATGTTACGAAAGTAATATAAATTGTTCAACATATAGATGTCTACAGATAAAAAGAAGAAGCGTCACTGAAAAAAGTTAGTAACTACACAAATAAATGACAAAAAAATAATGAAAAAGACATATGGATGAGTTTCACTAAAGTTATTGCAGGCCGCAAATAATGAAAAAGACATATGGATGAGTTTCACTAAAGTGATTCCACGTCGCAAAGTTAGATAGATGATATTAAGAAAATGAAGTATGTACTAAAATTGAAATTTATACTCTTTTGGATGGTTATTAAGTATTATTTCATAATGCGTCATATAATGTTCAAATATCATATGGTTATTGGATAATAACCAAAGAGACACGAAATTTGTTGTATCATATTATGAATTTAAAATGAATTACAAAGTGCTCGAGAATATTCTAAAGTTTTTTATACAAGTTAAATTGCATTAGGATTTTCTATTACTATATTCTTTCACTTGTCATATGTTACAAGTATATTTTATGAGTTTAGCAAAGCTCTAGAACACACACAACTAACTTAAAATTTTAAATAGAGGTGCTTAAATTTTTTTGTTTGTTAAATATGAGTTAGACAGTAAGTATTTTCATATTGTTAATAATAGTGGAATGTCTTTATTAAGCATGACTTTATATGGAAATATACATAATTGAACAAAAGCAAATTTAGAAAATATACAAACATAATAAAAAATATTTACCTCAGAAATTATTATCAATTTACATATAACTTACTAAAACATATGTTACAAACGAATGACACAATATATTTTTTTCAATAATCCAATAACATAAATCTAACTAAAAAATATGCCATTTGTAGTTACTATATTTACACGTTGACCAACAATACAATGAACCAAAAAGAGAAATTTCATTAATATGAAATGAGTTTTGTTCAAATCTACCAAGTAAGGAAACATCATAAATATTTTTACTTTTTTGTCAGTTGAGTTCATTTTCAACTGATACTATGATGATTTTATCACTATAAATACATCTTTAGAAGAGAAACACAACATCACGTTTTCTTACATTCTCAAAACAAAAGCTTAGCCATGAGGAAACCTAATAATGGCCGAAGAAGAGTTGAAATGGCGAGGATGCAAAATGAAAGAAATTTACAAGTAACATTCTCAAAATGACGCGATGGTGTCTTTAAAAAGGCAACTGAGCTCTCCACTTTGTGTGGTGCTGATGTTGTCGTTGTAGTTTTTTCTCTTAGCAATAAACCATATTCATTTGGACACCCTTCCGTTGAGTCTATTATGAATAGATTTTTGGGAGAAAATCCTCTGACTGATACTAATGCTCCTAACCCCATCTTTATAGCTCATCAAAATGCAAATACTGATGAGATCAATAGGAAGCTAAACAGATTGAAGATTTCACTCGAAAGAGAAAACAAATATGGAGAAGCACTTCAAGCATCGAGGAAAGAACCTCCAATTGAAAAACTCATTTCCTTTGATCTTAAAAATATGTGTAAGGCCTTGGAAGTTGCAGATGAAGAAATTGAAAGAGTACTGAGCATAAAAAAGGAGTGCGGTTTTGAATTTCCCTATCAAACCATTGGAAGTCCATTTGCTCCTCTAAGAGTTATAGAACATTTTTCGTCTGATTCCTATGAAGGGCCATCTGGATTTAATGAATAGAATTATCTTTCTTTAATTAAAATTCAATCACTTAATTTGATACTTGTAGAGTTAAGTTTGTTATATTAATGATTATGTTTATTCTATCTTTGATTTTAATTTATCTTTCAGTATGTTTATCATGGAATGAAATGTGTTTTAATTTATTACTTTATTCATTTCAAATTCTTTTCTTGGTTTTTTTTTCTTCTAAAAAGGAATGTCTTTTTTTCCTTTTTGGTAACACTTAGCTTTTAACTTTCACTTTCCATGTTTAAGAACATAAGAATAAAGAGAACCTTGATGCATTTTACATATCTCCAATCTAAGATTAAAATATTCAAAAATCTTCTTTATATTCATTAATTATGTTCCAAAGAAAAAATTAGATGAATAAATTAAACTGAAAGGGGTATGTGGTAATTTATCAGTTGTAATATTCAAAGTAAGTGTTGAAAGCACAAGTAGTAAAAAATTATTGAATAAGACAAGGGAACTCATATCAAGTAGCTTAAAGTGCAAAATCTAGTTTAAAATAAATTGAGTCCTTATGAAGTATCACGTGTATCTACATCTATATATGATAAATAATGTTACTTTATATTGACCGGTAAAGTTGTTGACCACTTTACATGTACTTATCCATATTGGTAAATATTTAATATTTTTATTGTTAATAAAAGGCCACTAGACTTACTATCTAGTGTTATATATTGATAAAAAGTAAAAATCAATAAATATATCATAACATCTTAATTCAAACAAAGAATTAAAAGATCCGTCAATCTTCAAATTATTGCATTCTTAATGTATGTAATTATGAGTTCTCAATAGAAACAGTCTTAATGTAAGAATCATTTTGATTTGATTAGATTTATTCCTTCTCATTGCTACAAAATAAAGGAAATATATGTAATGACCTTCTCCCGTTGTTATAGAAAAGCCAACAGAGAAAAAGTTTGGGCACGAAAACTTTTTGGTAGTAACTTGAGAATCCTAACCGAGTTCAAATTTGGAAGAAATCGGAGTCAGTGAGGTATAAGGAAGTCTGGTAATGAATGAGAGATCTAATTATGAATTTGATCACACGAGTAGATAGCTAAGACGTTTGAGGAACCCATATGACTTTACAAAAATGAATTCAGGCGAATAGAACTCCCGAAACCGATCTTAGCGTGAACGGGTAGTTTCTAACTGTCATGGGTTGAAGGTGTGTTGTGAAATGGGAGTTTGGAACTCAACTTTCAACTCTCTATATCCGTGCAAGCCGCTAGGGCAGGAATTATCCCGCCAGGGCAGGGCCGCTATGGCGGGCTAGTCACGACTTAAGTTTGAATTAAGCCCCAAAAACGTCATTAATTTGCAAACATCATTCTTAAGAACTAGGAGACGATCCCAAGGGATTTCTTGACATTTTTCCACTACTTTAGGTGCAAAAGGTAAGGTTCTTACTCCCCTAATCCATTTTTCGACCTGTAGAACTTAGATTCTTGGTTATTAATCATTGGGGATTTTGGATTGAATTGGATGGTGGGAAAATGCCCTAGCTGCACCTTAGGATCATGGGTTTGGTCTTGGGTTATTGAGTTTCTTATAATCCGGGTTAATTAGACCTTAATTATTGATCCTTGCATTATATTACTTGTTTGTATACCTAGAACAAGCGGAAAAAATCCAGAAAGGGAAGAATCAAGTTTCTCAGAAGGATTAAAGCTTGGTTTCGAGGTAAGTGATGGTTTGATTTCATGTTTGTATGAGATATGTTAGTATTTGCTTCATTGTAATGCATGTGTGTATGCGAATGTTGCATTATTGATCACATCTAATGCAAATGAGTATGAATGCATTATTGTAAGCCATGAATCAACACTTGATTGTATGATTATGAGAATGTACATTGTGATTATAATTGTGATTGTGGCATGTTGAATGAATCGGGAGTCACATTTCGACACACTAACTTGGATTGGATGTCACGTACCAATATACAGATTGGAACGGGTGTTACGTTCTGACACACTAACTTGGATTGGGTGTCACCATACGACAAACTAACAGTTTGGGTATGGTTTCCATGAGAGGACCATTGACTTGTCATATATGTGTATTATTGAGAATGTGGAATGGTATATTGCTCCTAAAAAAGATAATTGATATTGTATATGTTCGGTATATGTGTGTTTACTATGATGTGACTAGTTGTATACATTTCACTTACTAGAATAGCCGCGTGATCTTACTTGTACATTGTGGTTGTGTACTGCTACTGCACTTGCTCTTTCTTTGTTAAGTACAGGGCATCTTTAGGAGGCTACTGACAAACCTCGTTTAGGAGATCAATAAGCAAGATCGGATTTAAGGGTGAGCCAGTTCGTTCAGGCGTTTTGGGTCATTTATGTTTTAGTCCACTCTTTTTGGACTCACACTTTCTAGTTAGACTTACTTGTATATTTAGTTTGGGTTGTACCCATTTTCCTTAGACTTGTTGAACTTTAGATGTTTTGGTACATTGACTTTCAGATTCTATGGGTGTTTTTTCCGCAACTTTTTAGTGATGATTCGTTAGACTTTCGAAGTAAATGGGAACTCCACTTTATTTATGTATTTAAACCTGCTTCCGTATCTTTAACTGACTAGTTTTGGGTTAGCTGATTAGTATTAGTGGTTCTCCCACCGGAGGGTTAGTGTGGGTGCCAATCACGACGGCCTGGGTCGTGACAAAGTTGGTATCAGAGCCCTAGATTCGTTGATCTCGATGTACCAAAATGAGTCTAGTAGAGTCTTGCGGAACGGTATGGAGATGTCTGTATTTTTCTTCGGGAGGCTATAGAACTTTAGAAAATCTCTTTGTTTTCTCTTATCTCCTTTCGTGTTATAATTTGTTCTCCTTCACTCTTCTGTCCGCATATTATTAACATTACGTTCAACGGTGCCAGACATGCATCTCCCGTTAATTAGCCAGCTGAGGAATCTGTAGCGAGAGGTCGCGTCGAGGAAAGGGCAGAGGAAGAGCAAGGGGGCAGAGGAAGAGTGGCACCCACTAGGGGTGGAGCCCAAACTGAGAATGTTCCAAGGGAAGAGGCCCATTCTGCACATCATGAAAGGTGAAACAGAATGTGGATATTAAGGATGAGGGGGATGTTGGATAGGATGCACCGTCTAGGAATACCAGCATTCCTCCCTTAGACCCAATGTTAGCTCAACATATCATGTTTTTTATGAAAGGATTAGTTGGTTCTGTAATCCTCACAACAATGCAAGTTACTCAACCCATAACCAACTGCCCCGCTACTGTTACTAGTCCAAGGAGAGGTGCATCGTTAGGTAATGATGCCGTTTTCCATACTTTGTAGGGTCCATAATGACTAGTAATGAGCATGAGATGTTGACTAAGTTTCTAAAGCTGAAGCCACCTATGTTCCATGGTTTTGAGAGTGTGGACACCTATGAGTTCATCCTGGATTGTTATCAGAGGCTTCATAAGTTGGGTATTATCCATCAGCATGGAGTAGAGTTTGTGATCTTCCAGCTTCAGAGTGAGGCTAAGCAGTGGTGGAGAGCTTATGTGGAATACAGATAGTCAGCTTTACCCCCCACTCACTTGGACCCAGTTTCATGACCTTGAGAGATAGTAAAAAGGATGAGTTCATGGCTTTGGAGCAAGGTGGTATGTTTGTGGCTGCTTATGATGATAGGTTACATGTTTTGTCTACATATGTTACGCAATTGGTGACTATTGAGGAAGATAGGATTTGTCTATTCATCAAGGGACTAAATTCTAAGTTACAGTTATTGTCTGTGCACATGAATTTTGCAGGAAAAAGTTTTAATGGGGTGACAAATTTTGTGAAGAAAGTGGAAGGAGTGAGGCGCGATGGGCAGGTTAAGGCGTTGGCTAAGAAAGTTAAGAGCATAGGTAACTTTCAGGGTTCCTACTCCAGAAGTTCAGGGAGGTCAACACTTACAGCCCCGCCAATTCAGTCCGCTATAATCCCTTCTACAGGTAATTACTCGGGAACTCAACATCAGAATTTAATTCAAGATAGCTAGAGAGTCGCACCTTCGGTGGGGAGCATGCCATATTTTGATCGCACTTGTTATAATTATGGAGAACCTGGTCATATGAGGAGAGATTGTCCCCACCCATGCAACAACAAACTAGAGAACTAGTACCTGCGGGAAATGGTAATAATGGTCGAGGACATCCACAAGTTGGGCGAGGAGGAAATCAGCGAGGCTGTGGAGGTCAGGGAAATGGTAATGCAGGAAGAGGTACGGCACAACCAATCAAGGAAGTCGCCCGTCAAGATGACAAGGCTCAATGTTATGCCTCTCCAGGCAAGAGCAAGGCAGAGTCTTCTGACACAATGATCACTGGTACTATTCTTGTCTGTGACCGGTCGGCTAATGTGTTATTTGATCCGGGTTCTACTTATCATTATGTGTCCGTTCAGTTTGCCTTGGGATTTGATATGATTTGTGATGTACTTAATGCCACCATCCATGTTTCTACCCTAGTTGGAGAGTCAGTTATAGTCACCCGTGTGTATCGTGCTTGTTCTATTATGTGTATGGGATTCCAAACTTGGGCTGATTTGGTTATTTTGGATATGAATTACTTTGATTTAGGCATGACTTGGTTGTCCCCCTATTATGTTGTGTTAAATTGTAACACTAAGTCTGTGTATCTAGAGATTCTGGGTAGGAAAAAGTTAGAGTGGGAAGGGGTGTACAAGCCTAAACCAGCTAAAATCATATCATCCATTCAGGCTAGGAAACTGGTGGGACAGGTTGTTGACTTTTTTGGCTCATATTCGGGATGTTGAGGTCGAGTATCCCTCTATTAAATCCATTCTTGTGGTGTCAGAATTTAGAGAAGTATTTCCTACTGATTTGCCTGGTATGCCTCCGGATAGAGATATGGATTTCTGCATTGACATGGAACTTGGTACTCGCCCCATCTCTATTCCTCATTATCGCATGGCTCCGATGGAATTGAGAGAGATTAAGGCTCAAATCCAAGAACTTCTTGATAAAGGCTTCATTCGTCCTAGTGCTTCCCTGTGGGGTGCTCATGTCTTGCTTATTAAGAAACATGATGGTAGTATGAGGATGAGCATAGACTATCGACATTTGAATGGGGTCACCATTCAGAATAAGTATCAATTGCCTAGGATAGATGATCTGTTTGACCAGTGTCAGGGTGCATCCGTTTTCTCTAAGATTGATCCAAGGTCTGGCTATCATCAGTTAAAAATTAGGACTAAAGATATACCAAAAATGACATTTAGGACCCATTATGGGCACTATGAGTTTCTATTTATGTCGTTTGGGTTGACAAATGCGCCTGCAACTTTCATGAATTTGATGAATGGTGTGTTCAAACCATTTCCTGATTCATTTGTGATAGTATTTATTGATGACATTTTAGTTTATTCGAAAAGTAAGGAAGAGCATGCCGACCATCTTCGTATTGTTCTGGGTGTTCTTCAGAAACAAAAGTTGTATACAAAATTTTCTAAGTGTGAATTTTAGTTGACTTCGGTTGCCTTTTTGGGGCATTTAGTTTCAAAGGAAGGGGTAATGGTAGATCCCCAAAATATTGAAGCGGTTAAGAATTGGGTCTGTCCTAGCTCTGTGACTGAAGTTAGGAGTTTTATGGGGCACCCTAATTACTATTGACTGTTTGTGAAAAGATTCGCTTCTATTGCCACACATTTGACAAGGTTGACCAAAAAGGAGGTACTTTTGAATGGACCGAAAAATGTGATGAGAGCTTTCAAAAGCTCAAGACTCTTTTGACCACAACACCTATTCTAGCACTACTGGTGGAAGGTAAAGATTTTATTGTTTATTGTGATGCTTCCCATTCGGGTTTGGGTGTTGTGTTAATGTAGGATAAGAATGTTATAGCTTATGCATCGCGGCATTTGAAGGTGCATGAGAGGAATTACCCAACAAATGATTTAGAGTTGGCAGCGGTAGTGTTTGCTCTTAAGATCTGGTGGCATTACCTCAATGGTGTCAAGTGTGAGGTGTTCACTGATCATCATAGTCTACAACATATATTCACTCAAAAGGATCTAAATTTGAGACAGTGAAGGTGGATGGAGTTACTCAAGGATTATGATGTGACCATCTAGTATCATCCAGGTAAGGCTAACGTGGTGGAAGACGCATTATGCCGGAATGCGGTGAGTATGTGTAGTCTAGTTTGCTTGGGTGTGACCAAGTGACCTTTAGCTAAGAAAATTCAACATTTGGAGTCTAAGTTCATGCAGTTAGGCATCTCAGAAAAAGGTGTGGTATTAGCTAGCATTGAGATAAGGGCCACCTTCCATGAGGAGATCAAGGCCAAACAGTTTAAGGATGAGAAATTGAATGATCTTAGGAAGAAGACAATGTCTGGAAGGCACAAGATATGGTTCTTGATGCGGGAGATGTGCTTAATTTTAAAGGAAGAATTTGCCTCCTTCGAGTAGATGACTTGATTCAGAAATTGTTGATAGAGTTTCATGGTTCACGGTATTCTATTCATCTGGGTGTGACCAAGATGTATCGAGATTTGAAGTGACTTTGTCACGACTTGAGAGCACCCCCTAGTCGTAACACGGCGCACTTGACCCCGAAGGGGTCTTATACAATCCCTTAGCTCATCATGACACAAGAACACAGGAAAAATGCGGAAAATTTAAAACTTTTCTTCACAATCGAAGTCTTTATAAAATGAGAGAGTCTATGACACTATGTCTCAAACCATCTATAACATAAAATTAAAACTCTTTAATACAGATCTTAGGGACACGACCCTTACAACAAAAGTCTAAAACATAATAGAAAGACAATAAAGGACTTATGGTTGAGCCCTCGAATACAATGGGGACTCACCAATCTTCTTCTCCTTGATCTCATATGAACCTAGCCACGAGGATGGAATCCAATATCTCCAAAGCCTACACTTGTAAAAATGTAGAAATATGGGTTAGCACAAAATGTACTAAGTATGGAAGTCATGCAAGAAAATCCTTAAAACATGCATAAAAGGGACATTTTGTTTAAAACCATGCTTCATGCCACTTTTGAACATCATCTTTGAAAAGTTAGAGAATATAGCTCATAAGACAAACCATGCACCATTCATCATAACATATAGAATATCAACATAATTACGAGTATAGTCTTCGACACAACATAATTCATACTTTAATCTTCACAAGACATAGTTCACATACATAAGTACATAGAAAGATCATATCAACATAATATAACTATCACATGAGCAACCCTAAGCTAAACTTGTGTGCAATGCATAGCTAGGATCCCATAATCCTATCTACACTAAATCTCACGTTTAGGCTACCGCGGTCATGAATAATATAAGTTCATACTAACATATAAGCAACCCAAAGTCATACTAATGCAATGCAAAGGTGGATCCCATAACCCTATCAAATGCTAAGTACCAAATTTAGATCACCAACAACATACATATCTTCCTTTCATTCATCCATAACCAACATACATAAGTAAAGAGACATTCATGATCATAACTTGAAATAAGAAAAATCAACCTTATCATTCATACATGACATACATACATAATTCATAAGTCTTCATAATATAAGAGGACCTAACCATAACCCCTCTTAAAGTCCACTTGTGCAATGTATGAGTAAATTCCCATACCCTCACTCACACAAAGTAGTACCTTTTAAGGAATCATAATTAGAGTCCATGATCTTATTATAGCTCGTATTCGTATCATTTAGGGAAATTAACATTAATCGACATAGACCATGTGAGCGACATGGAATCCAGTGTTCTACTCCGACACCGAAAAGAGAGTGTCCTACTTGCCTAAGGTAGAACATATATCCTAGCTTGTGGGTGGATCCACTAGGTAAGTCCTATGTGGACACATAGTTATGGGATATGGAGATTGCTACTAGAAACCTTGACTACTAACGTGGAGGTTTCCATCTCATGAGACACCGTATTGTGAACCTCCCTACTAGTGTGAAGGAACCCATATCATATACATATCCTCACGGTGCTAAGCATAATTCCCTTTAAAAGTCATATTAAGTCTTTTACTTAAGTTCAAGGTTATAAGAGAATGCATTAGGCACTCAAACCAACATTCATCATAATAGCTCAAAGATTCATTAAGTGAGAATATCCTTTCACTTTAAAACCATCAATAAGTGAGTAAACCTTTCACATTATCATTCATAGTGTTTTCATGAGAATTAGCCTTTCATTCAACACAACAAGTTCATTAGAAGCATACTTGCATACTTCATACATAATCAAGTGCATAGGTTATAGGGAAGAAGAATCTTGCATCAATACCACAATACACACAATAACTAAACACCTCCATCTTTCAAGTAGATCAACATGATCATGTACATTTCATGAATAATAGTATGTATAGGTGCATATGACTACTAACCTTTCAATCAACACCACAGATACATTATCATCATAGACACTTCCTTCTCAAGTGTTCATAAGCATGTACATAATACCACAATCACACATAATACACATATATTGTATTTAAGAGTCACATTCAGTCAACATATCTAGCATTCAACATATATAACATATATACAACCATGACTCAAGTAATACATTCACTTCATGCATAAACTCATGTGATCATATTATAGATCATGTGGGTGAAGTCTTTGCATAATAATGTCATATACAACTTCAACCTACATAATAACTTTCTTCTTTATGCCTAAGCATCCTTAACTTATTCATATTAGCTTTTACCATTTAAGCCTTAGGAATCATCTTCATATTATGAGCCTTACTCTTAATCCATGCCTCACATGATAACCATATCAACCTAACTCTCAAGGTAAACTTAGCTACTTACTTCATTCCTACTCAATTATAGACATATAGCATCAAGTAAACTAGATCACAATACTACTTCAACCATGATCCATCATATAAGACCTAATCAAGTTAGTTTATGTCTAAAAGATTCATTCATAAGAAATTCATGTCTAAGTGACCTAATCTAAGGCAATTCACTAAGAAGTTCATCAATCTTAAAGGTTCACATCTAACCCTCAATTTGCCTCTTTCATGATATAACCCTAGAATCTTAGGTTAATCAAGAATATAGGTAGATTCATACTTAGATCATGTAATTACATCATAATCAACTCACATTCAATCAATTAAATCAACTTCTAACAACAACCATTGTGTAGGGAAAAGGCATAGCTAGGTTTGGGGAAAACTCATGGATTCTTTGGAATTCAAGTTAGAATCATCTAAATTCAGTAGTATCATCAATAACAACACAATTCAATGTAAACATCATCCATTGACAAGCTTTCATCATCAATCAAGTCATGCCTTAGTTCACAATTTGGGAAGAAGGGGAAATCATGGGTCCAAGAGTGATTTTCATCAAAAACCATCAATACTACAATAATCCATCCATAAATAATCTTAAAAATTCATAATAAACCATAATTAAACAATTGAATTCGTTTTAGAAGAAGACCCATGACTAGATTTGAAATCCCTAAATTTGGGGAATTTGAAAACATAGTTGAAGGGGCTTCTTGGTGATAGCTAACCAAGAATGAAAAGCATCCATACCTTAGGTGTAGAATCCCATCAAATTCATATGAAAAATTCTTCTTCTTGAAGCTCTAGCTTGATCCCTTCCTATGTTCTTCAATGGAGTCTACAGAGAAGATTTTTGGGAAGGAAAAGAAGTTGGGATTTGTTTTGGGGTTTTGGGTTATAATGAATTAGTAACTTAGTTTACGGTCTTATTAGACTTATATATGTGATTAATTAACTTATTAACTGACCCCCTAAGCCCTTAATTAATTAACTAACTAAATCCCAAACACCTAACTTATAACTAAAAAGTCAAAACCTAGCAGCACCTATGCCCACCCATCCAAGGACCGTGGATGGGTCTACTGACTGTCCTGTGGTTCCGTGGTTTGGGGCTGGGGCTCAAAAATGAAGGCCAAGCCTTACTAGACTAATTCTTAACCCACACCCATCACCTACGGGGCGTAGGTTGATCTAAAGGGCGTGATTTGGGTCTATGAATCAAGCTGTTTTGACAGCTTTTTGGGTAGTGTTGGGGTCCTCCTCAAGGACCCCTTGGGTGTTCCTTCGGGAGTCGTACCCGAAAGTTTAACCCCTAAACATGTCATTCTTAGTACGGGAGCCATTTATCTTCATTTTAACCCTTATACGACAAACCAAAACTCCACTACAAGACTCTACAACACGCTAGCTCAACTTACAAGTTTCCGGGCGTTACAGTCGTATCTTGACGTTTAACCCCTAAATTCCTCAACCTTCACTCGGGAAATCATTTAACAACATTTAATCAAGTTACCAACTTCAAACTCACATAGTTTCACCTACTAGATTCCGTCAAGCATTAGCTAGGTCTTACTAGTTTTTATGGGGTGTTACATTATCCCCCCTTAGGAACGTTCGTCCTCGAATGACACTTTGAACACTTCATGGAATTAAAGACTCAATACTAGCAGCCTAATCATGCATGCAACATCATAAACAATGCACAAAACTAGGAGGAAAATCAACTCCATCTCAAACATACTCAATGCAATACAAGGAAGTAGGAACTACATCTACAAATTCATTATGCATCACAACTTCAACATTTCTCATTTGATTGGAGAAATTACCTTTTCCATCTCAAATCATGCTCATCATAATATCATTAAGCACATTATGCACTTTACTCTCAAAAGCATTTCATTCAAGGAGGAATTTCTCAACTTCAAACTAAAACATGCTCATATACTCTTCTCATGAAGTACAATAGGCACCTCTTACCCAAAGCACTACTACATGAGGAGAACAATTCACATAAACTCATTTCCTTTCAAAGCACAAGTTTTCATGAACATGCATTATATAAGGAAGTCAAGGCAACACATAAGCACATAACACAATGTTAGCTAGGCACACCATCTCCTCCTTGGGAGTGAGTTTTCATAAACACTTCTAAACATCATTAATCACATAGTCATAGGAAGAATTACCTTTTGCCAACTATAAGCAAGCCCAACACAACAATATGGAGCCAAATGCCATTTCATCAAAAACTTAACAAAGCATGTTCATCTCATCATCTCATGAAGTTAAATATGCAATCACCCTACTAAGATGCACAACAACATGAGGAACATGTAAATCATGAGAAATCCATCTTATACAAAACAAGAATCTTTCAAAAGCATGCATAACATAAGGAGATCATGGAAAACTCTAAAATACTCATAACTCCTAGACATGAAACAAGTCCAAAAGGGAACTCTTGGTTTCAAGCTAGAATAGGAATAGAAGAAATGGATGAGGATATCGGGACTCCCAATCAATGTTGTTACTCAAGCACATGATCTCCCCCTTGGGAGTAAGACCCTTTTTACAAAAAGCTCAAATACTACTCCTTTCAACAAACTCAAGGCATTAACAAGACTCATTAAAACCTTACCGGGCTCTAAAACTAATAGAGGTCTAATAACCATGCATCCAAGCCCTACCAAGGTTAACAAGACTAACTCTAAAGGACAAGGGAATCATAGGACACACATAACATCCAAGACTCCAAAATCCTAAAATGAGTCAAGGAGGACTTATCATCCTGAGCTAGAGGAGGAATAAAAGGGAACATAAAGATATTGAGACATTTCATTGGCCCCTGGCCTCCCTGTTTTATTTGGAAAATGTATTTGGACTGGTTTAAGAGTCGCCACTTAATTTTTAAAGAAAAATCAAGAAAACTATTGTTTTCAAAAGACTAAAACAGGAATCTAATGAAAGCTTAAAAGGGTTCGAGGTTCTTATTAGCATTTCGGGAAGGTTTTGAAAGCACCCGAAATGCCCGCTAATATGCGGTTATCCGATAATTAACTATTTGGCTAACGTTTTAAAAGGTGAGCCTACTTTAGATAAGTTGAAAAAATTTAACAATTTTTAAAGGTTTAAGTTATCTTAAGGAAAACAGGGGAATATAAAAATACATTACTTAAGTAAAATATCTTGCAAATTTATTATTATATACATTGTTTAGTCGAGTAAAACTAAATACTTACTTAATTTGGAAAAAAAAATCGAGTTGGCTATCTTTAGGGAATTTGAATTGTGATGACCTTAAAATTAGTTAAAAGACAAGTATGCAAATAATAACAAGTAAGCGCATATAAGACGTAAGTAATAAAAGATGGGTCCAAGTCTGGTTTTCTTGTCCGCCTGGGCCAGTATTTGGACCCATTTTCGTCTTGAACCTTTGGCCCATTTGAGTCACCTGTACCTGTCCTAAACTAACGTAAAGAAATATTTTCTTTAGGCCTTAGGCCCAAATTTTCACCTGTCCTAAATTCTAACAAAATAATAAACATAGTGACTAAATGGGCTTATGCCCAATACTAACAAAATACAATTCTTTTGTATGGAGAGTGGGCCTTTGGCCCAATCTTTCCAATTCTCTCCCAGTTTCGCATCCTTCCAACTTCAGAACCTGTTCGTCAATTTTTGAAAGACCTGTTCTTCGATTTCCACGACTGGTTAACTCGATAAAGAGGTAATTTGAGCCTTTACGGCTCTCGAAATGCAAAGGGGATCCTACAAGGGACTCGGGCAGGGTTTCACATGCGATAAAGGAAAAAGAAAAAAAGAAAACTATTAAGATGTATACTTAAAGAGAGACTAATCCAACAAATATTAAGACTTCAAGCAAATTTTATCAAAAATGTGAATGTAATACACCCGGACTAATAATAATAACCGAAGGATATTAAGCACTTAGAAGTCCCAAAGGAAGGCCAATAAAATGAGAAAATAGCCGACTGAAATAAACAGTCAAGAAAACATCACACCCCCACCCCGCAAAACACTTAGCATCGCAACTGGTTAGAGAGGTTGGGCATACCAATCATGCATTCATTTTTATTTAATTCAAGACAAACTTATACATGCTCTCAAACAATCTTAAAGAGATAAAACTTGGTTCACAAAATATTCAAGCATTAACAGTTCTGGTTGGACACTTTTAAGGTGAGATCCTTGATTAATTATAACATTCACATGACATATATATATATATATATATTAAATGGTTAGAGAAACTAATAAATCTAATACAAATAAATAAATATATATATATATATATGTATATTAAATGGTTAGAAAAACTAATAAATCTAATACAAATAAATATATATATATATATATATATTAAATGGTTAGTAAACGTATATGTACATATATATATTCAAACTAGGTTACAATATATATTCAAACTAGTTAAGTTAGAATATATATATTCAAACTGGGTTAGTAAACGTATATGTGCATATATATATTCAAACTGGGTTAAATGGTTGGTATTGTAATCTTAACTGGTTATATATATATTAGATGGTTAGAAGAACTAATAAATCTAATGCAAATAAATATATATATTAAATGGTTAGTAAACGTATATGTACATATGTATATTCAAACTGGGTTAGAATAGACTTTGTCAAAAACAAAAACAAAAACAAAAAAAAAACAAAAAAAACAAAGAATATATATATATATATATATAAGACTCAAACTGGGCACATACACATAAGAAAAGACCAACACATGGGACCAAAACGGGACTTCATCATAATGCTACCAAGAAAATATAGCAACTAGTTGCCGGCATTCCCAAAAATTCAAGGCACGGCTATCTCGAGACGGTACAAACACAGAAGAAAAGTTCAAATTTTTTGGGGCAAGACAGTGAGCAGCACATAACTCGGGAACATATATAAAGGATTTTCTCCCAGAACAGGATATGAACAGATTAAAAGAAATTAAAGAACACAATCTCAAAATTCAACTTATATTCATAAGAAATAGAATGTACAGCTAGCTAATGCATTTGACTCCCTCCAAACACACAACAATAACATGAATACTAGTTCAACAAAATGAGAATAGAATAATGCCCTGATTGACCAATGAAACGAGTCGAAATTTAAAGAGAGTACAACAGCCGCGGGTTCGAAAAGAGTACAAAACAGAGAAACGGACTCGAACAATCATTAAATCAACTTAAAGAAAAAACATATCACCAACTTCAGAGAGAGGATGAAGAGACAGTAAAGACTAAGATTTAAACACACTACATAGAGTCATATCAAAGTCGGCAAAGAGCAGGATTTCACACCAACATATCGAACTCGAAACGAGTAAAAGTATTACAAGTTGTTTACCGTGTTATGGGCAGTGAAAAGGATGACGACAAGCTGGGAGCGCAGTAAATTCCACCCCACAAATGCTAGCATGAACGGCGAGCAGCAGACTCGGACGGAATCTCAGCCTCAACTGAACTTGGAGGGAGCGACGACAATGAAATCGAGCAAAGAAACTTAGACTAGAATTCACTATCCTCGTTGCTTTCTTTAAATGTATAATGTGTTTCTCGACTATTCTCACTTTAGCCATTCTGTTTCATAAACTTCAAAATGCCAGCCCTATATCTTTTTCAAAAAAATATTTTTTCTCCCCCTTTACAATAAGAAACAAGAGATTATTTATACAAGAGAAAAATAGGGTTCCTCCTTTTAGGGGGAAACCGATAGAATTTTCATAAGAATGAGACCCATTCCAATTTGAAAATCAAAAAAAATTCCCAATTCGGACCAACACCCTTTTTTGAGAAATTCGCCCCATTCCGAAAGAGGAAAGGGGAGATGGATGTTTGGGATCAAGTTCATCGTCCTTGTGGCGCAACATGGCATCATCCCACCGCCCAAGGACGAAAGATGTGTGCTGCTGGGACTGCAAATTGAGAGGGACGGGCAGAAGACGACAGCAAGAGGCAGTGTACTGCATGTATGCGTAGACTCCGTGCAGTGACGCCGTGAGATGGAACCGTTCGCTCGCTGTGAATTCGAACGTCTCCAGTTGAAATTGTGAAGACGCCGTTTGCTAGCCGTGAAGACGCCGCGTGAAGAGACGTTGGAAGTTGCTGAAAGCGTGGGCTTTGACGCGTGCAGATGTACGCTTCTGGGTTTTCTTTTTTGAAGGGAAAGGAAGGTGGGCCGGGTTTTGGGTCATATGGGAGTGGGCTGCTGGAGTTGGGAATTGAATTGGCATAAAGGAAATTGGGCCAAATTGGTTTGGGTTGGCTGAAATTGGAAGTTGATGGGATGAGTTGATTTGAGAGAAAGGCCCAAACTTTGGTCTTGCAAACTGAGTTGCGATGAGGAAATAAATGGCTAAAATCGCAATAAAAAGGATTAGGCAAATGAATTAACAATCTAGCCAAATTTAATTTAATTGATGATTCAGCTAAAAAACTAAATAAGACTAATTAATATAGATTAATTAATTAATGAGTTTATTAATCTTAACGAAATAAAATAATTAACTTAATTATAAATTAATTAATCTAACAATATAAACGACTAAATAACCAAATGTTTAAATAAAGCTAAAATCCTTTTGAGACAATTTTTGAACATTCATAAAATATACTAATCAGACACATAATTATATAATAATTAACTTAATTATAAACTAACTAATTAACTCAAAATTGTAAACTATTAAATAACTAAACAAACTAACCAAATGTTTAATTAAACAAAATATTTTGAGACAATTTTTGAATATTTATAAAGTTCAAAAGTATACACATATTATTTAAAAATTATAAAAAGTGACAAACCGTTTAAAACTAACTTGAAAAATATTTTGAATTTTATAAAGTCAATTATTTTAAATCATTTGAAAATTAAGAAACTCGGAAATTAATTATTATCGGGGAGGGTCAAAATTGGGTGTCAACACTCCCAAATAAGCGCCTTTAACTAAAACCTTTACTAAAATGCCACCTCCACACTCTCTAAGCACCACTTATATACATTTATTCATCAAATCCTCCAACCAATCACAACCTCATAATGGACAAGTTGGGTCTAAAATCAATAGAAGTCTATCAACAATGCATCCCAATTGGTACCTCTAACTTAGAGAGGTTCTCATTTAAGCACTTTTGCTCACAAGCAACCTTATCAACACCACTCAAGGTCTCATATGCCTATCAAACCGGGACTAAACTCCTCAAACTCACTACACCTCTTAAGGTGAGATTATCAAGCAAGCCTAATTCTTAAACAACAAGGATACTAAACGACCTTACCATCTAAGCACATCATCCCCCACTTGGAGGTAAGCCTATAAAAACTCTTTACAACATCACTTACTTCAATTCTAAGGTCGGAGAAGGTCATAACTAAACCTTCACACTCATCACACAAGATGATTCTAAGCCATGGAGAATTACAGTTCTATCCTCTTTTAAGGAAGTTCACTCAGTCAATCATCTCTAGGTACCACTTAAGCACCAATCTATCAACATACCTCGAAACTCATCATGACTAAGTCGGGTTCTCCCAACAACTAAACATACCTCACAATCACCTATCTAGGTAGGCATACTATATCCCCCTTGGGAGTACGCCTACTCAATTCCTTTAAACCACTTTTATAACATAAGGTCAACAATGAAGCATCTTTCACACTAAAGACATCATCACAATCTATCATCTCAAATCTATCAAGTCACAAAGTTATAATTATCATTTCGACCAACCTTTCTCCCTCACTCCTTGTAGCATAAACCCTTCTAATAGTCACATCCTAAAGACCATCGAATAGGGGATAAGAGAGAGAGCATAGAGATCTATGGCACGACTTAGAGAAAGAAGAAGTGAAGTTCCCTAATGTCCTATAGCCTCTCACTAATAGAAGTGTCGCGACTCACACCGATGAACAAGACTCTACTAGACGTGGTTTGAGACGTCCTAACAGCATTCCAAAACCTTATGTTCTAATACCAAGTTTGTCATGACTCGAGAGCATCCCCAAGTCATAACACGACATACTTGACCCCGAAGGGGTCTTATACAAGCCCTTAGCACATCATGACATAAGAACACAGGAAAAATGCGGAAAATTTAAAAAATTTCTTTACAATCGGAGTCTTTATAAAATGAGAGATTCTATGACACTATGTCTCAAACCATCTATAACATATAATTAAAACTCTTTAATACAGATCTTAGGGACATGAACCTTACAACAAAAGTCTATAACATAATAGAAAGACAATAAAGGACATATGGTTGAGCCCTCGAATACAATGAGGACTCACCAATCTTCTTCTTCTTGATCTCCTATGAACCTAGCCACGAGGATGGAATCCAATATCTCCAAAGCCTACACTTGTAAAAATTTAGAAATATGGGTTAGCACAAAATGTACTAAGTACGGAAGCCATGCAAGAAAATCCTTAAAACATGCATAAAAGGGACATTTGTTAAAACCATGCTTCATGCCACTTTTGAACATCATCTTTGAAAAAAGTTAGAGAATATAGCTCATAAGACAAACCATGCACCATCATCATAACATATAGAATATCAACATGATTATGAGTATAATCTTCAACACAACATAATTCATACTTTAATCTTCACAAGACATAGTTCACATACATAAGTACATAGAAAGATCATATCAACATAATAGAACCATCACATGAGACACCTTAAGCTAAACATGTGTGCAATGCATAGCTAGGATCCCATAATCCTATCTACACTAAGTCTCACTTTTACGGTACCGCGGTCATGCATAACATAAGTTCATACCAACATATAAGCAACCCAAAGTCATACTAGTGCAATGCAAAGGTAGGATCCCATAACCCTACCAAATGCTAAGTACCACATTTAGACCACCACCAACATACATATCTTCCTTTGATTCATCCATAACCAACATACATAAGTAAAGAGACATTCATGATCATAACTTGAAACAAGTAAAGTCAACCTTATCATTCATGCATGACATACATACATAATTCATAAGTCTTCATAATATAAGTGGACCTAACCATAACCCCTCTTAAAGTTCACTTGTGCAATGTATGAGTAAATTCACATACCCTCACTCATACAAAGTAGTACCTTTTAAGGAATCATAATTAGAGTCCATGATCTTATTATAGCTCGTATTCGTATCATTTAGGGAAATTAACATTAACCGACATAGACCATGTGAGCGATATTGAATCTGGTGTTCTACTCCCACACCGAAAAGAGAGTGTCCTACTTGCCTAAGGCTAATTCATAGTGTTTTCATGAGAATTAGCCTTTCATTCAACACAACAAGTTCATTATAAGCAAACTTGCATACTTCATACATAATCAAGTGCATAGGGTATAGGGAAGAAGAATATTGCATCAATACCACCATATACACAATAACTAAACACCTCCACCTTTCAAGTGGATCAACATAATCATGTACATTTCATGCATAATAGTATGTAAAGGTGCATATGAGAACTAACCTTTCAATCAACACCATGGATACATTATCATCATAGACACTTCCTTCTCAAGTGTTCATAAGCATGTACATAACACCACAATCACACATAATATACATATATTGCATTTCAGAGACACATTGAATCAACACATCTAGCATTCAACATATATAACATAGATACAACCATGACTCAAGTAATATATTCACTTCATGCATAAAATCATGTGATTATATTATAGATCATGTGGGTGAAGTCTTTGCACAATAATGCCATATACAACTTCAACCTACATAATAGCTTCCTTCTTTAATCCTAAGCATCCTTAACTTATTCATATTAGCTTTTACCATTTAAACCTTAGGAATCATCTTCATATTATGAGCCTTACTCTCAAGCCATGCCTCACATGATATCCATATAAACCTAACTCTCAAGGTAAACTTAACTACTTACTTCATTCCTACTCAATTATAGACATATA
Source organism: Solanum tuberosum (assembly GCF_000226075.1). Taxonomy (NCBI): domain Eukaryota; kingdom Viridiplantae; phylum Streptophyta; class Magnoliopsida; order Solanales; family Solanaceae; genus Solanum; species Solanum tuberosum. The sequence continues at coordinate 8,671 of NW_006239142.1, read as the reverse complement.
GCATCAAGTAAACTAGTTCACAATACTACTTCAACCATGAACCATCATATAAGACCTAATCAAGTTAGTTCATGTCTACAAGATTCATTCATAAGAAATTCATGTATAAGTGACCTAATCTAAGGCAATTCACTAAGAAGTTCATCAATCTTAAAGGTTCACATCTAACCCTCAATTTGCCTCTTTCATGATATAACCCTAGAATCTTAGGTTAATCAAGAATATAGTTATATTCATATTTACATCATGTAATTACGTCATAATCAACTCACATTCAAATAATTGAATCAACTTCTAACAACATTCATTGTGTAGGGAAGAGAAATAGCTAGGTTTGGGGAAAACTCATGGATTCTTTGGAATTCAAGTTAGAATCATCTAAAATCACTAGTATAATAAATAACAACACAATTCAATGTAAACATAATCCATTGACAAGCTTTCATCATCAATCAAGTCATACCCTAGTTCACAATTTGGGAAGAAGGGGAAATCAGGGCCCAAGAGTGATTTTCATCAAAAAAACATCAATACTACAATAATCCAACCATAAATCATCTTAAACAGTCATTATAAATCATAATTAAATAATTGAATTTGTTTTAGAAGAAGACCCATGACTAGATTTGAAAACCCTAGATTTGGGGAATTTGAAAACATAGTTGAAGGGGCTTCTTGGTGATAGCTAATCAAGAATGGAAAGCATCCATACCTTTGGTGTAGAATCTCATCAAATTCATATGAAAAATTCTTCTTCTTTAAGCTCTAGCTTGATCATTTCCTATGTTCTTCAATGGAGTCTAGAGAGAAGATTTTTGGGAAGGAAAATAAGTTGGGATATGTTTTGGGGTCTTGGGTTATAATGGATTAGTAACTTAGTTTACGGTCTTATTAGACTTATATAGGTGATTAATTATCTAACTGACTGACCCCCTAAGCCCTTAATTAATTAACTAACTAAATCCCAAACACCTAACTTAAAACTAAAAAGTCAAAACCTGGCAGCACCTACGCCCACCCATCCACGGACCATAGATGGGTCTACTGACCGTCCTGTGGTTCCGTGGTTTGGGGATGGGGCTCAAAAGTAAATCCCAAACCTTCTTATACTAAGTCTTAACCAACGCCTATGATTTACGGGGCGTAGGTTGATCTAAGGGGAGTGGTTTGGGTCCGTGAATCAAATTGTTTTAACAGCTTTTTGGGTAGTGTTGGGGTCCTCCTCAAGGACCCCTTGGGTGGTCCTTGGGGAGTCATACTCGGATAATTAACCCCCAAACATGTCATTCTAAGTATGGGTGCCATTTATCTAGATTTTTACCCTCATACGACACACCAAAACTTCACTACGAGACTCTACAACACACTAGCTCAACTTACTAGTTTCCGGGTGTTATAGTCGTATCTTGACGTTTAACCCCTAAATTCCTCAACCTTCACTCGGGAAACCATTTGACAACATTTAATCAATTTACCAACTTCAAACTCACATTTAAGGCTCTAGTTTCACCTACTAGATTCTGTCAAGCATTAGCTAGATCTTACTATTTTTAAGGGGTGTTACAGACTTTATAGGTGGCCTGACATGAAGAAAGATACAGCGGAGTTTCTGGCTAAGTGCCAAAACAACCAACAAGTAAAGTATGAGCATCAAAAATCGGAAAGTTTGCTTCAGAGAATGCTAATTCCGGAATGGAAGTGGAAAAATATAGCTATGGATTTTGTGGTTGTTCTCCCCAAGACCTTGGCGAAATTTGATTCTATTTGGGTAGTGGTTGACAGATTGACTAAGTCATCCCACTTCATTCCAGTCAGAGTAGACTATAATGCGCAGCAATTGGCTAAGGTGTATGTAAAAGAGACAGTAAGGGTGCACGAGGTTCCCCTTTCTATCATCTTAGACCGTGGTACGCAGTTCACATCCAAGTTTTGGGAAAAATTGGATGAGAAGTTGGGTACTCAACTCACTTTTAGTACAACTTTCCATCCACAGATGGACGGGAAGCCTGAGAAAACGATTCAAGTGTTAGAGGACATGTTGAGAGCATGTGTGATTGACTTTTAAGGGCATTGGGACAAGTTCCTACCGTTGTGTGAGTTCTCCTATAATAACAGCTACCACTCCAGCATTAGCATGGCACCGTTCGAGGCACTTTATGGGAGGGGATGTAGAACACACATAAGATGGTTTGAGGCTGGAGATGTGAAACCTTTTTGAGTTGACTTGGTGAAAGTTGCCCATGATAAGGTAAGAAGCATCTAAGCTAAGCTCTTAGCAGCCCAAAGTCGACAGAAGAAGTATGTAGATCATAAGGTAAGGGACATGGCATTTCAGGCTGGTGAACAAGTTCTTCTTAAGGTGTCACCCATTAGAGGGTTGATCAAATTCGGCAAGAAGGGCAAGCTTAGTGCTCGATACATTGGGCCATTTGAAATTCTTGACTTTGTAGGGAAAGTGGCTTATAGATTGGCTTTATCTCCTAACCTATCCGGAGTTCATCCGGTCGTTCATGTGTCCATGTTGAAGAGATATCATGGTGACGGGGATTACATCATAAAATGGGACTCAGTTTTGTTCGACAAAGACCTTCAGTATGAGGAAGAACTGATTGCAATTCTTGATAATGATGTCCGAAAGCTAAGGACTAAAGAGATTAAGTCTGTAAAGGTTCAATGGAAGCATCGTCCGATAGAGGAAGCTACTTAGGAAATCGAGAAAGACAAGTGAGACAAGTATCCACAGTAGATCGACGATTCAGCTACTACTCCACTCTTGCTTTACCCTGTTTTCCTAATTTTTTACTCGGGTATGAGTGATGAATAAATTGGTATCTATTGTAACGACCTGCTCCCATCGTTATAGAAAAGCCAACGGGGAAAAATTTGGGCCCGAAAACTTTGTGGTAGTAACTTGAGAATTCCTAGTCTAGTCCAAATTTGGATGAAATTGGAGTCAATGAGGTCTAGGGAAATCTGATAATGATTGAGAGATCTAATTATGAATTTGATCACACGAGTAGATAGCTAAGACGTTAAGGAATACGTATGACTTTACGGAATCGAATTTGGGGGAGTAAAACTCTCGAAACTGACCTTGGCGTGAACGGGTAATTTCTAATTGTCATGGGTTGAAGGTGTGTTGTGAAATGGGGATTTGAAACTCAACTTTCGACTCTTTATTTCCGTGCAAGCCGCAAGGGCGGGAATTATCCTGCCAGGGAGGGGTCGCTGTAGCGGGTTGTTTCCAGCTACGGCGGGCCAGTCGCGACTTAAGTCGGAATTAAACCCCAAAAATGTCATTATTCTGCAAATATCGTTCTTAATAGGTAGGATATGACCCCCGCGATTTCTTCACAGCTTTCTACTACTTTGGTGCAAAAGGTAAAGTTCTTACCTTAGATCTGTAGAACTTAAATTCTTGGTTATTAATCATTAGGGGAGAGGTGTTGGACTGAATTGGATGGTGGGAAAAATCCCTAGCTACACCAGAGGATCATGGGTTTGGTCTTGGGTTAATGGGTTTGTTAAAATCCGGGTAAACTAGACCATAATTACCTAAGCGGAAAGAATCTGGAAAGGGAAGAATCGAGTTTCTTAGGAGGATTCAAGCTTGGTTTCAAAGTAGGTGATGATTTTATTTCATGTATGTGTGATGTACGTTAGTATTTGCTTCATTGTAATAAATGTGTGTATGCGACTATTGCACTATTGATCACATCTAATGCAAATGAATATGAATGAATGATTGCAACCCATGAATCAACACTTGATTGTATGATTATGAGAATGTACATTGTGATTGTGATTGTGATTGTGGTATGTTGAATGGATCGGGTGTCACGTTCCGACATACTAATTGGATCGGATGTCACGTATCGACATACATATTGGAACGGGTGTCACGTTAAGAGACACTAACTTGAATCGGGTATCACGATCCGGCACACTAACAGTTTGTCTATGGGTTCCATGAGAGACCATTGACTTGTCATATATGTGTATTATTGAGAATGTGGAATGGTACATTGCTCCTAAAAAGATAATTGATATTGTATATGTTCGGTATATGCGTGTTTACTATGATATGACTACTTATATATGTTTCACTTACTAGAATAGCCATGTGATCCTACCAGTACAATGTGGTTGTGCACTGATACTATACTTTCCCTTTCTTTGTTGAGTACAGGGAGTCTTCAGGCGGCTACTGACAGACCTCGTTTAGAAGATCAGTGAGCAAGATCGGATTCAAGGGTGAGCTAGTTCTTTCAGGTTGTCCTCTATGTTTTAGTCCACTCTTTTCGAACTCGGACTTTCTAGTTAAACTTACTCATATGTTTAATTGGGGTTGTACCCATTTTCCTTAGACTTGTTGAACTTTAGATTTTTGGTATATTGACTTTCAGATTCTAGGGGTGTTTTCCACAATGTTTTAGTGATTATTCCTTAAACTTTCGGAGTTTATGGGAACTCCAATTTATTTCTGCATTTAAACCTGCTTTCGTATCTTAAATAACTAGTGTTTGGGTTAGATGATTAGTATTAATGGTTCTTCTATCGGAGGGTTAGTGTGGGTGCCAATCACGACGGTCCGGGTCATGACAATATATCAATTCATTGAATGTACGAGTATGTAATATAGTTCAATAACGAATAACTAAACTAAAAGTTTGAAGGTAATTCAACTGAAATATAGTATAAATCATGATGAATTATGATTTAAGCTCTTACCGTAAGGATGCAAGAATAGTGAATCTTAAATAGATATATATATATATATAAAATTACGTTAGAGTTTCTCTAACCGACAACCATTACTATGAGTCTCGTGATGATACATCGTATCACCCATACCAGCAGAACTATCCTATACAATGCAAGGGTATAGAACAAATTCAACTCATTGATCCATTATAAGACTTGTTCAAAGGCAGAGAGGAGTCACCCAAAAGTCAGTGTGATCCTTACCTACGCTGGCTACGTGGTTTATGGGGAATGTGAGGTTTTTGAAATCTTCGCCATATCGGTGCTCAATACTACTTCAAAAATATCTAATTCAATGATCACGTAACAATTCTCTCTCTAGGTTGTGATAAGTTCTTGAAAGGGTCTCTTAAAGAGGTAACTACTCAAGTAAAAATACTCTCTCTAGATTTTTCGATGTGTAAAGTTTTTTGTGTATATTTCTTTTACATGTAGAAATTATTAATGAAAGAAACATGTTACGAAAGTAATATAAATTTTTCAACATATAGATATCTACAGATAAAAAGAAGAAGTGTAACTGAAAAAAGTTAGTAACCTACACAAATAAATGACAAAAAAATAACGAAAAAGAGATATGGATGAGTTTCACTTAAGTGATTTCAAGTCACAAAGTTAGATAGATGATATTATGAAAATGAAGTATATACTAAAATTGAAAGTTACACTCTTTTGGAAGGATATTATTTATTATTTCATAATGCATCATATAATGTTCAAATATCAGATGGTTGGATGATAAAAGGAGACACAAAATTTGTTGTGTCATATTAAGAATTTAAAATGAATTATAAAGTGCTCATGAATATTCTAAAGTTGTTTATATAAGTTAAATTACGTTAGGATTTTCTCTTACTATATTCTTTCACTTGTCATAACTTACAAGTATATTTTACGAGTTTAGCAACGCTCTAGAAAACACACGACTAACTTAAAATTTTAAATAGAGGTGCTCAAATTTTTTTGTTTGTTAAATATGACTTCGACAATAAGTATTTTCATATTGTTAATAATAGTGGAATATCTTTGTTAAGCATGACTTTATTAGGAAATATACATAATTGAACAAGAGCAAATTTAGAAAATATACAAACACAATAAAAAAAAATATTTACCTCAGAAATTATCATCAATTTACATATTGACTTACTAAAACATATGTTACAAAAGAATGGCACAATAAAAAAATTTCAATAATCTAATAACATAAATCTAACTAAAAAATACGTCGTTTGTAGTTACTATCTTTACACGTTGACTAACAATACAATGAACCAAAAAGAGAAATTTAATCAATATGAAATGAGTTTTGTTCAAATCTACCAAATAAGAAAACATCATAAATATTTTTACTTTTTTGTCATTTGAGTTCATTTTCAACAAATACTATGATGATTTTATTGCTATAAATACATCTTTAGAAGAGAAACACAACATCACATTTTCTTACATTCTCAAAACAGAAGCTTACCCATGAGAAGACCTAATAATGGCCGAAGAAGAGTTCAAATGGCAAGGATGAAAAATCAAAGCAATTTACAAGTAACATTCTCAAAACGACCCGATGGAGGCCTTAATAATGCAACCGAGCTCTCCATTTTGTGTGGTGCTGATGTTGTCGTTGTAGTTTTTTCTCCTAGCAATAAACCATATTCATGTGGACATCCTTCCGTTGAATTTATTATGAATAGATTTTTGGGAGAAAATCCTCCGACTGATACTGATGCTCCTAACCCCATCGTTATTGCTCATCAAAATGCAAATACTGATGAAATCAATAGGAAGCTAAACATAATGGAGATTTCACTCGAAAGAGAAAAAAAATATGGAGAAGCACTTCAAGCATCGAGGAAAGAACCTCCAATTGAAAAACTCAGTCCTTTGACCTTTAAAAAATCTGTGCAAGGCCTTGGAAGCTGCAGATGAAGAAATTGAAAGAGTAGCGAGCATAAAAAATGAGCGTGGCTTTGAATCTCCATATCAAACCATTGGAAGTGCCTTTGCTCCTCTAAGAGTTATAGAACATTCTTCGTCTGATACCTAACCAATAACTCAAATTACCAAGTCTATTAAATAACATATTTACTTAATCTCAACTAGTAGATTAGCTAAACAAATTATAATTTAGTAATTATAATAGAGACTTACTAGTTCAACAGATAATTATAATAGGAACGTATAAGTCATAAACAACTTATTTGGATGCATAATGGAGGTAGATATTTAAGGACTTGTTTTCTTGTCAGATCACTGTGAAAATTAGGAACTTAAAAATAACAAAGATGAGGCATACTCTAACTCAACTAGGAACATGGAACTGAATAGGCATTTTTGAAACATCATCATAATCAGAATATGATTAAAAAGAATAATACCTAGGTAGGAGTTTTGGTTGTCCACTAACTTATTACTAACAAAACAATTGTCACGACCCGAGCCTACACCCTGGATGATAGCACATAATTGGAGAGTTGAGAGGTAGTGATTAGCGAGAATCTTGAGAATGAATTTTAGAGTTGATAATGTTCTTACCAGTGTTTTAAAAGAGTCTGTTGGGACTCGCCTCGGAGCGGGGCTCTAGCAAAACACCCCGAGACTTAAGTATGGGGCTTAGTTTTGTAAAATTTACACCATAAGCGCCAGATAGTACGCCCTAAGCACACCCAACGCCCAATGGTCGGGGTTTGCCTAACATATCTTACACAAATTATGTGTTAAATTCTTTAGTTAACATTTATGACCATCATAATTTTTGAATAAATGAATGATACTTAATGGTTTTGTATTCTTTAGAAATAAGCAGATTGAGAGTAACTCAAATAACAAGTTGTAGTATCACATATTTACTATTTGATAACACTGTGAGATTGATTATATATTACGTAACATTTCTGTTAAAAATACATAGTGAAATTTTATTTTTTCACTTATCATTGGTCCTCATGTTTTTGTCAAATGCCGAAAAAATTAATCATAATTTATTTAGCTATTTAAAGTAATTTTATTTTTATTCATGATGGATTGATATTTTTACTATAATATTTATAAGTTTTATTGATTATTTTCTTTTGGGGAAGGGGGGGGGAAGATAAATTGTATAGTATGATAATAATATATTTTTAAAAATAATGATTCTTTTATTATCAGAAAGTTAAGATATTAGATTATTTATACTTGTATTTTGTAACGACCTGATTCCATCGTTAGGGAAAAGCCAATGAAGAAAGAGTTGGGGCAAGAAAACTTTTTCGTAGTAACTTGGAATTTCCCAACCTAGTCCAAATTTGGATGAAATCGAAATCATTAAGGTGTAGGGAAATCTGGTAATTAATGAGAGATATAATTATGATTTGGACCACATGAGTAGATAACTAAGGCGTTAAGAAACCCGTACGACTTTACGGAATCGAATTTGGGAGAGTAGAACTCCCGAAAATGATCTTAGCATGAACGAGTAACATTATGTCTCCGTGTAGGCCGCCAGAGCGGGGCCGCTGTAGCGGGATGAGTCCATCATGGTGGACCAAATGCGACTTAAAGTCGTTAATAAACTCCTAAACGACCTTATTTGGCACTTTTCGATTTTTAGAGCTAAGGAACGAACCCCAGGCGACTCCTACTTATTTTTCACCATTCTTGAGGCTAAAGGTAAGCTTCACTCCCCGGATCCATTTTTCGATCTGTAGAACATAATAGAATGGGTCAATATTAATAAGGCAGGATGTTGTTATAGATTCTATGGTGGAAACAACCCTAATTGGGATCATATGTTTGATCTAGGGTTCATAGAATTGTTATAATTTTGGGTAATTAGTGATTGTTTGTTAATTCCCGTGTTATTATGATTGTTTTTAGACCACGAACGAGCAAGAAGAATCCGAAAAGGAAGATTCAAGTGTCTTAGGGG
>NW_006239141.1:1053407-1095126 GCF_000226075.1 Solanum tuberosum | reverse complement strand
ATGTAGGACATGTTTCTAGCAGGAACTGAAACAGCTTCTACAACATTAATTTGGGCATTTTTAGAACTAATTAAAAATCCACGTGTCATGGAGAAAGCACAACTCGAAGTGAGAGAACGATTGAATGGGAAAAAAACATTTAATGATACTGATTTGGAAGAGTTGAACTACTTGCAATTCGTTATCAAAGAAACATTAAGGCTACACCCTCCGGCTCCTCTATTAATCCCAAGGGAATGTAGAGAGGAAACAAAGATTGATGGATACACAATACCTGTGAAAACCAAAGTTCTGGTCAATGCATGGTCGATTGGTAGAGATCCCAAATATTGGCATAATTCGGAAAGTTTTATACCTGAGAGATTTGAGAATAGTAGTATTGACTTTAGAGGAAATCACTTTGAATTTATTCCATTTGGTGCAGGAAGAAGAATGTGTCCCGGAATGTTATTTGGTTTAGTTAATATTGCACATCCTTTATCCCAATTACTTTATCACTTTGATTGGAAGGTTCCTCATGGAGTCAATCCAAATGATTTGGACACGATAGAAACAGAAGGATTAACAGCCAGGAGAAAGAATGATCTTTATTTAATTGCTACTCCATTTGGTCTCTCTAAATAATTAAAGACATAGACATAAAGAAGTTTGAATTTTATTTAAGGTAATTATATTGCATATTTAAGGTGATGAATAATAAGGCATTAATAGTGTCTATTGTATAATAGAGTAAGTTTTTTTGTTTTTTTTGCATGTATCTGTATTTTTCATATTTGTGAATGGTAAACAATGATCCATATATATGTGGAATAAATAAAATATTTAGCAATATCCTTATATATGTGAAATATTTATATTTTTGGAATTGTTTAATTCTTCATTATGTTAGCTAGATTTCGATTGATCTTTATTGGGGAAATTGTATGAAATAGCAAACTATTAATTCAAATTAAATGTTATAGTCATAGCTTATTTTAATTGTAATTCGCAGCAAACATTCCCCTTTTTTGCCATCTGATTCTATATACAATTAGCCATTTTATACATTTCGGTATAAAATATATAAAATGTGTTTGTGTTTGTATAAAAGCGAGAGAAAAGTGTATATACAAATGCAAATACATATATTTTCGTCATATACACTTATAATTATACAAATACAGATCTTATTATACAAATTATAATGTATAAATGAATTTATACAAAACTGAACAATTTGTATAAAACTGAATGTTTGTAGCGAATTATACAAATCAAAAGCTCCATAACAAACATAAAATTTGCTATGAAGCGCAATTATGCAAACTATAGCTATAACATACAAATATAATTTTTATGTTTGCTATATGAGAAAGTTGTTCCTCTTTATTTTCATATCCAATATGGTCATCAAATTAGGCCCCCTTGACCTTTTACCGGAGTAAATAGAACTTCACAATCCAGGCCAATAGGATATTAATTAAATTGTTTCTAAAATTATTGTTAATTGTATTAAGCCTTGGCTTGATATTATAATTGATCTAGCTAGCTTCTTAAAGGGAGGGGATAATGTTGTTATGGTTCAAGAATTCAAAAATTGTGCTGAAAATGGAAAATTCCTTATCGAACTAGATTTAGAGAAAGCTTTTTGATCGTCTTGAGTGGCGCGTAATATTAAATATTGTCATACTATTGTATTGTGGACATCATAAATCAATTCATGTCATTATCGGTCCAAAGCATCTAACATACGTTACTTAAGTTGTATCCTTCAACCTTTTACCCTTCTGTATCTGAAATTGAATGTTGATGGGACTATTCCAACGAGAGGCAATGCATGTGGTATGTTGAGAGACATACAACTTCTATGCTACCATACCTTATGCACCAATTGCAATAATTGAATTGCGAGCTTTAGGTAAATGTCATCTAACTTTGAGAAAATGATCATTTGTGTCATTTGAGTTTGACAAGAGACTTATTCATGTCATTATTTGTTCAATTTTAATTTTGCAAAACCATTTTTTACACGTGGTTAATTATGATTCGGACAAATCATTAATTAAATCATTTTTTAAGAGGAAAGAGGCTCAATTATGCTATTGAACTTGGATAAAAGACTCATCTATGTCATTCATTAAAAGTTTGGGTTATATATGTCATTTTAATGAACAAATAATTACATAGATGAGTCAAATTTTTAACCGTAACATAAATGAATCTTTTCTCCAATTCGATAGCATATTAGAACATTTTCCATCAAATATACATTGCCTTTACCCTTTTCAACACAACTTATGAACAATTGAACATTGCGGATAATTTAACAATTGACTGAACACATGCAAATTTTCTTAAATTGACATGAGCTTTACCTCCAAAACCCAACAACTCATAGCTCTTCTCAGTTTTTGTTCTTCTCTGAAACATGTTTTCCAAATTCATACTCAAATCATAATCTCAGGACTATCTCAACAAAATTGCATCCTCCTCAAAATTGTCAACTTTTTTGCTTCTCATACTCCCATAAACTCATCTTCTTACGCCGGTCTTCTCATCAAACAATCGCAAAATTCGTCTAATTCATGGTGGAATATCCTCATTAGGAATTATGCTACAGGTGAATACTGTTCACATAGTGAAGCCATTCGGTTTTTTGTTGAAATGCGGCGTTCTGGAGCTGCTTCTGATGAATTCACATACCCTTTTCTCTTCAAGGCTTGTTCGTCTTTTTTGGGTTTGAAAGAAGGGAAACAGATTCATTGTGATGTCATCAAGATGGGTATTTGTAACAATGTGTATGTACAGAACACTTTGATTCATTTTTATGGGTCTTGCAAGAAGATTGTGGATGCATACAAGGTGTTTGATGTAATGTCGCTTAGAACTGTTGTTACTTGGAATTCGATAATTTCGGCTTGTGTGGGAAGCTGTTGGTATTATGATGCGATTGAAATTTTTCGTTTGATGAGAAAATGTGGGGTTCAACCGGACGAGACAACTATGGTGATTTTGCTTTCTGCTTGTGCTGAGTTGGGTGACTTGATTTTAGGGAAATGGATTCATTGTCAAGTGATTGAGCAAGGCATGTATGTGAATTGTCAATTGGGAACTTCCCTTATTGACATGTATGCTAAATGTGGAGCAGTGGATTATGCTCGTTTGATCTTCGATAGGATTGGTGAAAGAAATGTGTGGACATGGAGTGCGATGATTCTTGGATTAGCTCAGCATGGATTTGCTGCACAAGCCTTGGAACTCTTTTCGAAAATGAAGGATTGTTCTGTGAAGCCTAATTATGTGTCCTTTCTTGGTGTGCTTTGTGCTTGTAGCCATGTTGGGATGGTAGAAGAAGGGCATCGTTTGTTTCAAGGGATGGAAAGTCTCCATAGCATCAAGCCTATGATGGCACATTATGGTGCCATGGTAGATATCTTGAGTCGTGCTGGACGTCTGGATGAAGCATACAAATTCATAGTTGACATGCCCATTGAGGCTGATGCAGTCATATGGAGGACTTTGCTCAGTGCATGCCACATTCATGATATTAGCGACTATACTGGAGTGGGAGAGAAGGTCAGAAAGAGGTTGCTTGGATTGGAGCCTAAAAGGAATGGGAATTTGGTCATGGTAGCAAATAAGTATGCTGAAACTGGATTATGGGAGAAAGCAGCAAAATTGAGAAGAGGTATGAAAGAGAGACGACTTAAGAAGACCGCTGGAGAAAGCTGTGTATCAGTTTTTCAGAATCGATAGAGGTTGTTATCGAGTTCCAACGTGCAGGATGTTGGTGTGTGTCTGTCATCTTAATGAGATTGCATTAGAAGATGTATACTTGAGCAACCACCATGACACTATGTGTTCTATGCTATCAAACTGAAATATTAACAAAACAAAACAAAAAAAAAAAAAAACAGAAATATTAACCACCTTATATGATTCAAGTTATAAATGGCATGTCAGCTACACTATCACTCACCTAAAGGCTGAAAGCCGAACAGAAAATAAAGCAGAAGAAGCAGCTCCAGTAATCCATAAACTCAGTCCTCTCTAATATTTATTGCTACAAGAAGAAAAAGTAGATATACACCCCACCACACATTATTCATATTCATTGAAATCACTTAAAATGATCTATTGGATTGGTTTGAAGATGAGGAAGACTTGGCTTTTGCAAAATCAACAAGATCTTTGAAGAGTGCGTCCTCGGGTTTCTCTGGTTTGGATGGTGAAGAAGAATTAATAGAGAGATTCTTTGTTTGTCCAACTATGTTGTCATAGGAAGTCGATCCAGTTTTTGCGGGAGGGGAGCCACCAGAAACATGTTTCTCAAAGTACTGCTGTCTCTGATCATATCTGGCCGGTGGTGGAGGGAGTGCGGTAGGAGGAGGAGCATCCCAAGGTGCTGGAGGCAAGTTATCGGCAGATTTGGCTTTTGAATTGGATTCATTGTGGTTGTTTTTTCCAGTAAACATAGATGCAGTGGGGTTCAAGAAGTCCTCATCAGCAGTTGGATTTAGCAAATCATCCGGAGGGGGTGCAGATGAAGATGGCTTGGGACTTGACCATGGGATGGAACTCGCATTGTTTGAATTAGTTGAAGCAGCAATAGGTGAAGATCCTTCTGTTCCCAGTGATCTTTCTGATTCAAACCTGTCACCACTGAGATAATCAACCATTTTACCATCTGTAAAAACTGGTCTCCTTGATGAAGGTGGGGGAGGAAGAGTTGGAGTAATTCGCATAGGCTCACTCTTCACATCAATAGTCTTCCGCCCCTGTCCCTGTGATGGATCTCTTGAAGTTCTGCAAATTGAGTGACAGTAACACATCAAGAAAAGGAAAAAAAAAAAAAGGCAGAAGACCACACTGTCAAGGGATACTAATAGAGATTTTGGAAAAAGCACAACAAAACACTCCTAAAGCACAAACCTACACTCAACAATGGCTATAAATATATTGACAATTATAAGTTAAAATCTCTTAATCGTTACTGTCCCCTCAAGGGACAAATGATTGCCAATTATAGATCATGCAAGGTTCCATACTCATTGCTCAAGAATCTCACTCAAAGAAGATTCTTAACCAAGAAAGAGATTTGTGCCATGCCAGCACACACATGAATAAAGTAAATTCACAGAGGCACTAGATTGCACAATTTCTTAAGCATCAATCTGCAGAAGTCTTCCCCTTGAGAATCCAGGTAGTACCAGTGAATCCTCCTCTGAATTTGACAACACTATGAAGTTATGGTCACACCACCAGAGGCAGCAGTAGGAAAAGTAGGTCCAGAAAAGAAGTTAAAACTCAAGAATTGGGTACCATGGACTCTTTTACCCCAAACTCTCCCCTCCAAAACTTTCTGAAGGCCTTTGCCCCCAAACGTCGTATGGTAATATAATCGGCCCAATATTCTGTTAAAAATTGTAAAAAGGAAATGAAACTCTACCGAGTCCTCTTCTTTATCCCCAAAATCTCCTATTAAGTAACTGGACATATGTTTATGCTGGTGGAAAATTAAAAATCAGAAGCTAATTATTACTTATATGAGAGCTTGGTAACGAATGATAGCCTGGTATATGTTGATAAAAGCTTCATTAACTCTTTTATGAATAAAAAACTATGAATGTTCTAAACCTTGGTGAAACCCAAATTGTTATCACAATTCTAGTCTCTTTTCATTAGCACTAATGGAATTAACTACTGACTGTTTGTAGTAAAAAAAATCTAAAAGTAGGTTACCTCAGATGCATAACAAATAGGCTAAATGTCTAACTGTATTAACAACCTAAACAGCTGAGCGAACTAAAGTGAAAATGATATCTAGGAACCATTTGACATAAAATTCTTCCGCGCAAATGAAATCCAACTTCCCTTGATGGAGAATAAAGGGAGTTAATTTATGTTCTCATATCAATGACCATTTAAGGATCTCATCTAAATGCTTTTACAGCATCGTGTACTCCAAAGTGGCAATATTTGCAGTAAGAACAGCAAAACACCAGGCAAAAGTAAAAGTATAAAACTGAACAAAACTACTGTGCGAGTGGGGGGGGGAGAAGAAACGGTATAGCAGCAAAATGACCAAGCATTACATTACCTCCGTGATAAGTGAGAGAAATCATCTTCTGACTCATCATCCTCATGATTCACATTCATAAGGGGTGCAACAGGAGTTTCTCTGGGCGGTACAGTAATTGTTGAGGTTCCTTTGGCAATATCGTCATGTCTACGAAGAACTCGCTGCAGAGTGTCATTGAGTGCCAATCCTTTACAAAGCAGATCCTCGTCTCTATTTGCAAAGGAAAACAATGTTAAGGGGCTATTAGAAATGTAATAAAACCACAAAAACTTCAGGTTCTTACACAGTGTTGTTCACAAGAATCATCACACGCTTTTGGTAAGAACGACACTGTTCAACAAGATCAACTATCACCTCCTCCTTCACGGACTGCATAGACGTCACATAATAAATTAAAACATGAATGATAATTCATCTTGGACTTAACAAGTACCGTCAAACATAAATTGGATGTAACAATGCTGATGAACCAATATGTATTTTAACACTCAATGATGGTATGTAACATCACTTATCCAGAAAATGGAATACAACATGATAGTTCCTTGTATTTCAGCTATAAAAGTACTGAAAGGAAGAATAGGATATCTATAATTTATAAACCCTATTTAACCTACAAAATTAAACAAAAAATCAATATCTGTAATAGGTACATAAAAATATCTCAATCAGCATAAAAATGACAGTTTTCTTTCTCCATTGTTTTCAATAAGAGTTTTCGACATGGTTCCTTCACTATTGTATTTCTTTCTTTTACTGATTTGTAATGCTTTACTTGAGCTGAGGGTCTACCGGAAACAGCCTCTCTACCTTCACCAGGTAGGAGTAAGGCTGCATACACACCACCCTCCCCGGACCCCACTTGTGGGATTACAATGGGTATGTTGTTGTATTACCAATTTCATGTCCACAACTACCTCAGCATAATGGTTATCACAAAAAAATGTTTGATGTCTTCTACTTCCGACATTCAATGTTTCAATATAAACTTCATTCAACCTTACGTACTGCAGCAATATTTTTTCTTAAAAACCTAGATGCAACAACATGCCCCCATCAAAATGGGAGACAAAAACCATGCCAGATTTTACATTAAAGGACTTCTGAAGGCACAATTTCTTTTTCCTCTATTAATTTTTGTTTCACTGGGGAGGGGATAGATAATCATTTTACCTAAGCTAGTCATTTCAATTAGTGAATGGGTGGAGGGGAGCATTCAGAGAAAGTGTAGTTCTGAAATTTTCCACTTAATCAAATAAAGTACCCAAAGACTACCCAAAAAAAACTCATTTAACCTATGAATAATTTATACCGCCCTTCGGGTTTTCAACTTTCATAGTAGTGAATAGGGACAAGTAACCACTATGAACCTGAGAAACAAGAGCTCAAACCAAGTTCTGACCTGAGGATTCTTTGGATCCAAGGCACCAAGCATCTCTGTCAAGACATCTGATAACCCCTCAGCACTTTGAATCTCTGCAACACTGAAAAGACAGAATACCAGAAATGTCACTTCCTTGAAATTACCAGTTAGAAAAGCTGCTTACTTGAAACTAACAGTTCTTTATTTGACTTTCTACATTTATTTTGTACATGACGTCACGTTAAACAGCCGACAAGGGACAAATGCATTGGAGAAAGTTGCAGTAAGTTTGACATAAGTCGGATAAAAAATCCTCAGCAATTAGAATGCATAGTAATTGAATAAAAAGACAGCGCTCCAAAGGTCATGAGTCACTTAGACGCCAATAATAACTCAATTCAAAAGAAAGCAGCAGTAGAGTATAGCTGAAATTCAGGGCTTTTCATGTCGTACCACCTCAGCTAAGATGGGAGCATTTAAAACTTACAATATGGTTACCAAATGAATGTTGTGGGCAGCATCAAAACTGGCAACATTGAAACTGTGCTTTGATAAAGGTTGCTCTATTTGATCAAAAGTTTTTAATGGTTTACTACATTCTTCCAGTTTCAATGCATCAGCCATGAATGGGTCAGAACTGCTAGCTCATCATGTAATAGAAAATGATAAATGGATCTTGGGCCTAACTCAACCCCAAAACTAGCTCAAGAGGGGAGGATTGTCCAAAGACAACATAAGGAGACCGACCATCCCTTTTTCATCCAATGTGGAACTCTTCAACACTCTACCTCACGCCCAGGGCTAGACATCTGGGACATGGGAAATTTAGTATGGGGTGCCCAGAGGCGTATCCAGGAAGGGGTCACCGGGTTCACGTGAACCCATGCTCCCCTCCTGAAATCATATATAGTAGTGTTATATTTTTTTAAAATATTTAAAATATAGATATGTGAACCCACACTTGAAGTATTATACTGTGCGATTAAGTTGTAAGCACCTCTCTAAGTGAGGTTAGAAATTTGAATCTTTTAGTTATCTTGTTTTATTTTCCTTTTTAAAATTGGGTAATGTCTCTCTAAGTGGTTTGGATAGGTAAAATAACTTTGGACCTATAATTTAAAATTTTAATTATTTTTAGTGATAAGAACCTAAATGTTAAATCGATCAAATTTATATCTTAGATCCACCTTTTTGTAATAGTGCACCCATCATCTCAAAATCCTGGATACGCCTCTGGCCGGATGCCTAAATTAAAAAAACTATGAATTAGGATGGGTCCTTCTCTGATACCATGATAAGGAGATCACCCATCCCTTTTTCATCCAACAATGCATTGTTTGAATCAGAAACTTCACTTACACTTGAACAAGGTTGCCATAAATGCTGGATACCACAAGTGCTACCCTCAAATTTTAATTTCTAGATAGCTAACTTGGGAGACTAATAAAGGAACACAAATTGACCTTTAAAACACAGAGGTGGTGCATATAAACAATAGTGAAGCACTTACTAAAAAGAGGAAGGTGCACATAAACATATCCATATAAATCTTAATAGTGTTTTTTAATAAGTGAAATGTTCATAAACAAAATTCCAACACTTTGAGCAGGAACCATACCAAACGGAAAAGAATAAGTTAATCAATACCTGAGTCCAGAGGGATCAGACTCAAGAGAGGCCTCAACTGCAGCCTCTTCATAAGCTGAAGGCATGTGGACTATTGGATGAGTTTGTGGTGGTGTAAATAAAGGTACACTGTTTTCCTCTCGAGGTGGAAACTCTACACCTGCGGCCTGCAATGTTTATTTTTAAAGGAAATATATGAAGATTTGAATGAATCTAATAGATCAGTGATCAATCAAATTGGTAAAAACTAATATTATCTAAGTATAAAAGTGGGAAGCCAGAATGACCAAAATAACCTTTAAATGTTGATTGACGGCAATATCCTTATAACGCATTATTTCTTTAATATTAATGTTAAAAAATATTTAAAAATTCCAAATATATAGCAATCAAGTCATTCAGAATCTTTTCCAGTACTCTATTAGATATGCATATAGAATGTATAATCATCATATATCTTGTATCTTCTGTAATTTGTGGTAACTTTTAAATTCCCAACCAAATTCAATTAACGCTAAATAGCCTTCGATTAAACTTGGAAAAAACACCATGTCACTTGATCATCAGCAATGACTTGGAATAGATGTCAAAGGTCACTATATAGTTCAAGATAGAAGCCAGAAAATGTACAACTTCAAGTTAACCAATTTGTCGCACACATTTATAAACACCAATATTAGTTAACACAATATTGTAGCCATGAGTACTTCTCTTCCTGCGGGCCAGGGAACTCGGATGGAGGCCGGCACAAGAGCCATAGTAACACTGGTTGCTGCTGTATATATAGCATTTGTTAATTAACAGATCTTCTTTTTTTTGAACTGGCAACTGTTTAAAAGATCTTCTTATAATAGTTCTAAGAACGTATGCATGCAGCAGAGTTTATTTATTTCATTTATGGAGAAGGGGCAAAGATACTCTTCAAACTTCATGATTTAGAACGGATATACCCCTCGTTAAAAAAGTGGCGCATATATACCCTCGTCGTCTAACAAATGGTGCAACCTAGACTAGCAAGTAGACAACAAGAACTTAATGTATATCCCTAAATATAATAGAAATAGTTAGATATGGATGGAATATGTGTTAGGTGTTTAAGCAAGGCTTGGGGCTGCATGTCCGAGTCTGCTGGTTTTCTATTTTGTAAAGCTCTTTGGTAAATAAATTCAATTTACTTACCCACAAAAAAAAGGTTTAGCAGTATTTTCAATTAAATTGGATTATCATTCAATAAATGGAGAGGAGTGAGGTGTTTGAAATAGAAGATAGGATCCATCTGCTCTAATCTCTATATTGTACTTAATAAGGGTTAACTATATCTTAAATCAGGGATCATTGGTGATGAATTAGGAGTTCTTCTAAAAAAATTGCAGCCACTTCTTTGTGTATCAGAAATAAAGAAACTTATGTTCAGCTAACTACTTTTTCTTGGGAAACAGGCACATGTTGTTAAACCTTCAACTTATGTTGTTTCTTTTCTATTCTAATATTTGCTGCACCAATATTGTATCAGATTAAGGTTTGTTTTTCTTTATCTCACCATTGAATCTGTTATACTTAAACGCTATAAGTGTATTTTGATCAATATTTGCAGCATAACACATGGCATGCTTTACGTCATAAGTTGGTTAAAGTTAGTGTTATTCCTTGTACTGTGTAGTGTGCCCTGAACTCTTCCTCTTTATTTTCGTATTAGATGAGTAATATATTTTTTGTTAACGCTCCACGTAGAAAATACATACTTCCAAAAAGGGCCTCTATGATGATCTATATTAGCTAGATCCACATAATTGTAAATACATGTATTGAGGATTGATTTCTTAAATGAACTGAGTATATCAAACATGTTTTGACGACTCAAACTTTAATGCTCTTAAACATATTTTTGCAATTACAAAGTTAACAGAAAGAAAAACATAACTATCATCTTAGGAAGTCTTCTCCAGAACTTTTTTTTTTTTTTGATGACAAGGGAAACCCGCAGCCGCTACCCTTTGGGTGCGCACAGGGTAAAACCCCCGCTCCTATGCAATAGCTCGCAAACCACATAGGAGAGGTAACCCGCACCAGGCGACGAGCTCGACCCAGAAGGCAAACCCCTTGCTTTCGTTGGCAAGGGGTTTCGAACTTGAGACCTCCAACATGGAAGTCCCAAGCCCAAACCACTGGGCCACCCCGAAGGGTAAACTTTTGAGCTGAAGTTACTAAGGAGGAGCCAGGATTTTCAGTAAGGGGGTTCAAAATCTAAAAAAATAGACACACGAAGTAGCCGAAGGGGGTTCGACATCTACTATATATACCTAAAAAATTATTTTAACCATGTATAAATCATATAATTTTCCGCCGAAGGGGGGTCGGATGACCCCCCTCATTGTAAGGTGGCTCCGCCACTGGGAGGAGCCAGTATCAGTTAACTAATTTACAAAGAAAATAATATTGTAGGGAAGTACTCTCCATTTAGGAAATAAAGAGTTTAGTAATTTTACAAAGGAACGGGAAAACAAACGTCAGCCAAAGGCAACATATATTGATAATATGAGGTTGAATCCATCAGTTAGGCTATAGCAGTCTCATGAACAGAAGTTCTGCAGAACTTCCACGATCAATAGTTGGTTTGCACTTCTTTTGTTGCATTCCTTCAACTTGTTTGGTTTGGCTAGAGAAGAGAGAAACAAGTTGAAATTGGAGAAACTAGTTTCTACCAAGGACCACTTAACTATTTCAACGGGGCAATGTAGAAATAAAAATTATTCTTCTGCAGTTATGCTCTGCACCTAAAAGGAAGGAAACTCTCTTCTTTCTGTTTTCTTTATCTTTCTTTGGTTCATTTTCCATTCCCTTCGGTTCATTTTATCCAGATCAAGAGAATCTAAATTGAGGTCAATGTGAACTGATATCGGGAAACCATATTCACTTTCTTATCTAACAGATCAGTTCTGACATCTAGACTTGCTTAGCCACCTTTGGTTACACCCATAATTCTTTTATTGAGAAAGTAAGAGAGATGAACTGATTCAGCTATGTCCAGGAATTTATTTCTTTTATGTGATAAAATATCTAAGTCATTATTACCAACTGCAACTGAAAAAACATGAACCTTTGCTATAGCAGGTGCTACAGTAAGGGGAAAATCAACCAAGGACAACGTTGAACAGGCTTTCACCCAAAGATTGTTAGATGCTTGAGCATAATAATAGGGACACAAATGAATCACCTTCAGCTCATTATATGCAGCGTAATACTGGGGAAATCTCCCCCCTGGCCCTCCCAAAGCTTCTTGCCATGAATCTATCAAAATCAAAATCTTCTCCCTCACATTTAAATCAGGCTGTAATCAAAAACCATAGTTATTAGAGATTTCAAATAGGTTTAACAAGTTAAGGGAACCATGTATATTAGGTGTTGTTTACCTTCTTCTTCACAATTTTGACCATGTCTCGTAAAATCTCACGCTCCACAATTTGCTGAAATACATTCTCTCCACAATTTTTGCTCAGAGTCTCAAGAACCTGAATAAATAATTTGTAGAAAGAAAGAATTAGTAAATAATCTTCAATTCAAGTTTCTCTTTACAAAAATTTTTGCAACTTCAAAGGGTAAATCCCATGACAAGAACCATATTTGGAAGTGTTATATGCACATGAAAAATCTACTCCTGGGATATTCATTGAATTACTGATAGCTTAAATGTGTTTTGGGACACGAGCAGTCAAAACATGACGCGTTGATGAAGTGAATTTCTATTGCCAATTGTTATTGACCTAACTGCAAAATGCCAACACTATGGATGTGCTGAAACACAGAGGAGATATTTCAACGTAGTACACCAGAAAGCTAAAGTTTGATAACTATACTCCTCCTATCAGGAACGAGAAAGTTGAGACCCGTAGCATGTCATATTTGTTTGTTAAACTAACGATAAGTGAATTACTAAGATATGAGACGCTCAAATTTTAGACCTGTATCTTTAATCATAATTGCAAAACTAACTCTATGTAGCCTAAACAAAAGATGAAATCTAGTAATGGTAAGGGCAAGTGAAATGTACTTACAAATAGTGTAAGGAGCTGTATTTTCGGATTTTTACTCCCCAAGCGTTTCTTGATAATCTTAAGAGCGTCCTTTGCTTGTCTGCAATTAGAATTTAATCAGTAAGCTGGTACAAAATCAACTATAGAAAAGCTCAACATGGCAAGACAAACTAGGGTAATTTAAAATTTTACTACAGGACAACAAACAATTTCAGAAGATCTAGATGGAACATGAATTGACAGCGAAGAGCCGAAGAATACCATTTCAAATAAAAGAAAGTGCAGCAGACACTTGTATCAGCCAGAAAGGCAACATCCAACTTTATACATGTTTACCTACTTTACTGCCTATCATGCCCTGGGATTTCTTTGAGAGACTTTACTACCCATAAGCATGACTTTCTTTTTCCTTTTTCAATTTTCCACTTCCCCCAGTACATAATTTTCAGGTGAAAAGAAGATAGACAACTAACAGTCACGGTGAAATACTTCCCATACTTTCATCACATAAATAAGTTGTTAAATTTAAACCACAAGGGTTCTTTCAATCAAAAAGGATTAAAACAAGGAAATCCACTCTCCTTATCCCGTTGCCAATGTGATGGAAGTGTTAAATTTAACCCTTAAAGAGGATGGAAGTTATGAATAACTCAAGGGCTTTCATATAGATGGACACAGTGATAGTAGCTTGGAGATCACACATATTCGCAGATGACACATCATTCTTTTGATGCTGAAAGAGACCAAATGTTGCACCTCGGAATCATTTTATTGGCTTTTGAAGCAGTTTGTGGCCTAAAATTAACTTGGCCAAAAGAAGTGCTTTTATTTTAAATGCTAAGACAACATGTTGGAGCTTTCTGATATTCTTGGATGCAAAGTTGAGTCATTCCCTACTACTTATTTGAGCCTTTTTCTTGGTTCTAGATTGAAAGAAAGGGGATTTGGCAAGGAACTCTTGATGTGGAAAAAAAATAGCTCCATGGAAGAAACAATATTTATCCTTTGGTGGAAGACTCACTTTGGTGAATAGTGCTTTTGATCATATGGTCACCTATTGATGTCGCTCATTCCCAGTCCTTCTACGTTAAAAAACTAGTTTAATAAACTTAGGAGCAACTTCCTCTGTGAAGGAAACTCTAGCAGAGAAAGCTGCATACGGTTAGATGGAAAAATGTAGTGATCAATAAAGGTGGAGTTTGGGAGTGAAGAATGTCAAGCTCCATAACAAAGTATAGCTTTTTAAATGGCATTCAAGACTACATTATAGCAAAAAGGGGCAGTTGAGGGATGAAGTGATCATTAAATAATGGAACGAAAATTACTGGACTCCAAGAGCTTCACTCATGCCTAATAAAACTACCATCTGGAAGCACATTCACAGTTATTAAAGAGAATTTCATATGCATACTAAGCTAAAATGGGTAAATGGAAAGCACATGAGATTTTGGTTGTACTATTGGTAGGACATAGGGTTGCACAAAAATGAGTTCCCTAATATATAATCTCGCTGTAATAATGACAGCATCACAGCTGAAAGATATCTATTGCAGGATGGCACAGCAGTTGGGGAAAAGTCTTAATGATTGGTAAAATGAGGACCTAGTATTTTGCTAGAATTTCTACATCCTGTTTCTTTGGATACGTATAGTCATAACACACTTGTCCAGCTAGCTCTGTGTGTGTGTGTGGGTGGGTGGGGGTTCCCACCTTGGAAAATGATCTAGAAAACTAAAGCACCTCTTAAAGTTGTTTGTTTTGAATGAGTAGCAGGCGAGCACCTAAGAGGCTTAAGGTGCCGGTTTGACTCATGATAAACTTCAAAGAAGAGACTTCTTTTGTGAGAACTCCTTGAAAAGCATCAATCACTTGTTCCTCCACTGCAACCAAGTACAGAAAGTCTGGTCACTTTTTCTAAATCTATTTGGAGTGTCTCGGGTTAATCCCGAGGAAGTGAGAGTTTACTGCTCTGTTGCAGACTCAGAGAACTTGCAGAAAACTGAAGATGTCTATGGAAGACAATCCCATTATGCAATTTATGGATTGATTGACTAGACATTGAGGATGAAGAAAGAGAATTCTTGGTCCAGTTCTCCACCTTAACGACAGAAAATAGGATTGATCAAATTCTATTGAGTCTAACTCATAGTGATCATTTATCAAAGAATGACACTGGTTACCAAATAATTGAACAACCGGGAGCAATTTATTTACGATACTTAGTTGACATTCATAAAAAGCAGCTATGAATGTTTTGAGGGAAAGAACAACCATATTTCTTCTCTAACAAGATACTTAGAAAATATATACTTTTGGTGCAAGGGCAAAATGATAGATGATATGATGCACTTTTTTGGATGATATGAGATGTAATTGAGAAATTGTAACATTTCCTATGTTTTTGTAACTCTTGCAGGACCATCCTGATATTGGTTTTTACTTTACTTGATCAAAAAGAACTTCATAAAGCAATAGCTAACTCGAAGGATCTCATTCAGCGCAGACAGAAAGATCCATCAAGTAGTATTAACTTTTAACTATTCTATAGCACTTCAAGCACAACATAACTAACAGAGTGATGAACTAGCTTTGGTTTCTTGATAAGAGATGATCTATTCAAGTTCTATAACTGGGTTTTCCTTTGACCAATTTCCTTCATTCCACCTATCTCCTTACCTTATGGTCATCATTCACTCTTATCTTATTTCTCTACTTCTAGTAAGATTTTAAAATAGAAACCAAGGACACAAAATAAAAGGAGCCTAGTGACCGTGTAACTGCTTCTTCAGCTTTCCCTGTTGGGAAAAATCATAATAGAGATGTTTCCCTAGGCAGTTGGTTTCAGGATTCTCCAATGGATTTGAAGCAACTCTTCTCCCCCCTACTGAGAATCACGAAACAATTGCTACTATTGGGGGATTGTTTCAACCTAATGGACTGACGGGATAGGTCTTCACCACTGCATATCCTGACTGTGCCTTGTCATTTCACAACTTCAGTTATGCAGCTAGTCCACCCCAACTGCCAGACTGGAGTATATTACAGATGTTTCTGTCCAAACTCAGCATGATTTTGCCCATGGTGGGAAAAAAATTGAGCATGCAAAATACATGAGTCCCTCCTATTCGCTCTGAGGCGGATAAAATGAATACAACTCATCATCCACCTTGGAAGACCAAATCCCAAGTGATATCTTGAGAAACTCATCACGTGATATTGATGCATACATAGATGAGTTATCATTGCCTTTTACGTGACTTGATTGGTATGAGACGACTGCTTATTTTAATGATTTCAGCTCATTCTTGCTGGATACTCCTTATGAAAGTGACATAACTGACAAGGTATATCTGAAGTCCCAAAAGTTCAAGAACAACAGCTTCACAATCCTGATAGCGGTCGTCCCAAAGAATTATGTGGCAAGTGTGTAAACCAGTATGTTTAGATTGCAATACATGACTCCACCACGCACTTCAGGAAAAGCAACATCAACATCCTGGTTTACACACTTGTCGCTTAACTCTATGGAACGACCACCATCAGTAATGAGAATTTGTTGATCCGGAAGTTTTGAAACTTTAGATATATTCTTATCAGTCATGTCACTTGGTACCCAACAAAAACGAGCTAAAATAATTAAAATAAGACCAACAATCGTCTCATATCCATCAACAGCCCGTAAACGGTAATGATAACCCATCCTTGTATGAGTCAGTATCAGTGATGAATTTCTCAAGTTATCACTTGAGATTTGGTCTTAAAAGCTGGATGATGAATTTCTCAAGATATCAAAATAAGCTACACAGTCATTTCAAGCAATCTTCACCAGGATTACAAAATACCACATAGTCATATAGGCAAGAAAGTTACCCAGGATTCATGTTGATGATATCACAAAGCTCAATGTTTATAGCCCAGTCTGGCCCAATCAGCATATCACTAGTTGCCCTTTCTGCACAAGCCGCCGCATTGTTAGCCATCTCTTCTAATTTCCACCGTTTCTTCAAATTATTCCGTCTTTGATCTCCCTGTAAAAAAGGGGCAACAACATCAAAATTTCGATAAATTCGAAGGTAAGAACATAAACACACCCTTTAAACAAAACAAAAATTCAAAGTAGAACCTCACCAAGAATCAAACTAACTTGCGATTGAACAAAAGATACCCCAAAACCCACCAAGAATCAAAGAAGGAAACAGATCATCAAAATACCCAATTCCCAATTCCCACCAAGAATTAATTTTTCTAATTCTAGAATGAAGATAAACAACACCCAAATAAAAGAAAAGCGTCAAAATCAAAAATAGACCAGATCAATAATGAAACAAACCCAAACAAAACTATTTTCAAGATCATGATGATACACAGCTGAAATGAAGAAAAAATACAAAATTCAAAGAAAGATCAAAGTAAAGGGTATCAAAATCGTCTGAGAAATGAAACAGTCAAGATCTTTGATATAATTTAGTAATTTACCTCTAAAATACACGCACAGAGAGAGAGAGAGAGATTGGATTTAAGTGTGTGGGTTTTTTGGTGTTACCTTAAGCCTTTTCTTCAACTTTTTTTTTGTAAGCGCGTATTGAACCACTAGAAATGGACCGGAAAATAGTTTAGGTTTTGACTATTACAACAATCTTACTAGTTCGATTTTTCTGGTTTTCTGAGCTTTCATCTTATTTGTATAGATTCGAAAAAAGAGAAATGGAAGGTGTTGATTGAGATTTCTTAATTCTTAATCCTTTTTATAGGAGTTTTTTGTCATTTTTTATTATAGTTGAATTTTATATATTTCTAGAAAGAAAGTTAAATGATTATAGTAATTAGGATTTTTATTTTGATTTTCTTATCATATTTGAATTTGACCTTTTTTATGGTATGAAAGTTAAGTATTATTATAATTGATTTTCCTTTTTGGGAGATAAAGTTTCAACATATTTGAATTTTTATTTTTTATGAAAGTAAAATTAAACTATTATCACAATTGATTTGTTTTTTGGAATAAAATTTGAAGATTTTTTTATCATATTTGAGTTTTTAATTTTTTATGAAAGGAAAGTTAAAGTGTTATCATAATTGATTTTATTTTATTTTTTTGGAGAAAGTTTAGAGATTTTCTTATCATATTTGAGTTTTAGTTTTCTTATGGAAAAAATTAAAGTAATATTATAATTAATTTTCTTTTTTGGGATAAAGTTTGAAGATTTTCTTGTAATATTTGGATTTTGATTTTTTATGAATTGAAAGTTAAATATTATCATGATTGATCCTTTCTTAGGAGAAAGTTTGAAGATTCTCTTTCCATATTTGAATTATAGTTTTCTATAGATTGAAATTTAAAGTATTAGTATAATTATTTTCCTTTTTTCTTCGAGAAAAAAATTGAAGTTCTTTATATCGAAAATTATTTTTCTCATACAATAATATAATAGCATTTAACCAACAAGAAGTGTGATGGAGTGGTAAGTACTCCTTCATCCTTAATTAAGAAGTCTTGGGTTCGAGCCCTTTTGGGTACGGAGTCGCCTTTGTTAGGGAGCGGGTAACTCCAATATGGATATCGAACACCGGGTGGGAAACCAAAAATATATATATAATAGCATTTATAATATAGTTATTTTTAGAGTTTTGATTAGAGAAAGATTTATCTCTCAACAATTTAGTTTTATACTCTTTTTGTCCCTAATTACTTGTCAACTTTTCCTTTTATAGTTGTCCCTAATTACTTGTATATTTTGACAAATCAAGAAAGGACAATTTTTTTTGACCTATTATACCCTCAATTAAATGACTAATTACATTGAAAAATGTAGAACTTTTCATTCACTTCATAATTAATAGGGGTAAAATGTTAAAGAGCAATCGGCCCTGTGAAAGTCACATCTTTGACTAATATACACAGGCTTCTGAGAGGATTTTTTAATACCGATTCGCACCCGCGAGTCAAAGAAGACCAATAAAATCTTGATTCAACATAAGCAAGGGATGAGAGAGGCCTTACGAGGGCTCTTTCCCACTTAATAGATTCATTCCTTCGAAAGATAGAGAGCTCTCTAGGCTCTCCTGATCAAATTGAGAGTTCGCTTTGCCAATCCATGAATATGTCGCACCCAGCAGTTCGAGGAGTTGGCCAGATACGGGTCGAAGCCCTACCTCGAAAAAAGTCAGGACTTTTGGGCAGATTCCAGTATCCGACCCATCTCTTTCTGCCGATTCCCCGGGTTGTCGGAATCTCTGGTTCGATCAGGACCAGGAGCCCCAAGGCAACAAGAAAAGGAAGAGGATATGTGGCAAAGAATGAATTGATAGAGGTGTGGAGTTTAACTGAGATAAAACAGAATCAAAAAGGGCTAGGAGCTCTGGCCTAGGCTACGACACTTCTTTTCTCACTTTCAATGGGTTCAGGTCCGATAGCCACGAAACGGAGAAGAGAAGGATAAGTTGCGCACTTTAGGCCTGTTCCAGGTCAGTCGCTCAAAGAAAGGAAAGTACGTCGTGACTCACTATGTCATTAATTGTTTTCTTAGTAGGTGTGTCAATTTAAAAATGGACAAGTAATTAGGGACATAAGAAGTATTAATTACTTATAACTTATAAGTAGGTTGCTTAACCAAACAATATCAAAATATTATGATTGTCTAATATTAAAAAAAAAATTATCATCTAATGTATCAACATCGTAATTAGCAATTATTAATCTTTACACGACACCTTGCTATTTTAATCCAACAAATCAAATATTTTAAATTAACAAGTAACATTCAAAGTTATGATCATATAGATTTTAAAAAGTTTTATATTTGATTAAAAATTCAACTTTGATCTTTAAAAGTAGAAGAAAAAAATTCTCATTTAATGATCAACTTGAAACCCCTCCAGTGGGTATCCCATTAGGGATTGACCTATGTAATATCAAGAGGATTCAAATGAATTACATTATGCATATAAAGTATATTTGATTTATATTTCAAAAATAATAATTTAAAACTAAATATTAGAGACCTTGTTTAAATTAATGAGAATGTTCTATAGTAATCAACAAAACGAATTCAACTTTTTTAAAAGATCACAAATTCAACCAATCAAATAACAGATGAAGTTGATTTACTCTTGAAGTGTTCTATTGTGGAGATCCATTGTTCAAGAAAAAATCGTAATAATATATTTTAATTGTTTTCCAATTAAGTGAATTTTATTATATTGACTTCTTTGTGCATTTACTACTTTATATATTAAATTTACTTATTGAAAATCTTGAATTCATCACTAAATTCAACTATTCTTCACTTGTCAAATGCTTTGAATATATTATCGTTATTATATTCCATCCGACTATTATATTATTAAAAAGGAATGAAAATTGCTATAGTCAATGACAATAATCAAGTCTCCTTAGAAGATTAAGTTTAATGACTATTCTTGTGTATGTATATTCCACTTCTAGAAGACATGAACCAATAATAATCCGTAAAATGAAACATTCAGTATATTTGGTCTTTTTTTCCTTTAAAATTTTGCCCAAAATAAAAGATATTCTAACACGAAGAATTAACCCAAGTAAAGATAGAAAAAAATGACAATTAACTATCATGGTCCTACAGGATTAAAAAAAAAAAAAAACTAGCGGCTATATGTTTTGATTTATTTTTATAGCAATTTGGAAATATGGGATTATTATTTTTTTTAAATAAAAAAATCTAATGGTAAACAACAAAAAGAGAAGGTCATTTTCTAACTTTTGCCTTATTATTTGAATGTGTATTTGAGTTTAGTTGAGAAAAATATGTATTTGAGGGTGAAATTGATAAAAATTGTGAAAGTCGATTTTATAACTGAACAAGCAAAGAATTAACACTGCTTCTTATTATTGTACAAAAGCCCATTGGTGGAAACAGAGATGTTATTTCTGGTTGAAATTTGGAACTTGAAAATTTGAGTGGATTAGTTTTTAAAATCTGATCCAATTTTACAGCTTATTAGATATTTGATTATAATTTTTGGAAATGTACTTCCAAAATCTATAGCCAAATGCTAGCTTCGTATTTGCAAGGCTATAATCTCATCCTTCTTGTTCATTGGTAGTAATATTTGTTCAGTTCCAACTGATGCAGATTTGTTTACGAATTTTTATATCTCTCTTATTTTTCCAACATGATAGCGTGTTCATTATACCAGAAGTATGATTGTGTTCTTTTTGGGTTAAAAGGAAATGTATAAACAAGTAAACAAACCTAACAACTGCTGCATATATAGTTGGTATTTGTGATTGTAGCATTAAACAGTGATATCAAAACTACTAGTAGTAGCTGTTCAAAAGGGATGGCTGGGTGTGGTTTATCAAACAAAAAGGGCATAAACCAGATGACTCCATGCCTTTTGGACTTGATATTCCATCAAGACAATAGATGCATGATCTATACTACCTGCAAACCCAATGCTACCGCGAAAAACCCGGTTTGCAGAGTCATGAGCCATCCACATTATACTATTGTTATCTGGAGGATGCCATAAATAAATAGCCTGTTTAGGTACAGATCCAAGCGTATGAGAAGTTAAATAACAAGTTCAGCAACCTCGATCATGAATATCTGTAAGGTTTACACAGTTATGGAGATGATCAAATACATTTCTATTAAGATTGCACCATACAATAAGATCGTAAGTGTGTGTCGTACCCTTTTTTTCTTTACTAAGGTAATTAATTGAAGAGGTTAAAAAATACGAAAAATAATAAGTTCATTCAAGTGTGTAGCCGATAATTTCATCATAACTTAGATTTGTTTCTTTGCCTAATTTCTAATTTTTATTTTTCAAAAAGAAATGAAAGACGGGTAAATAATTTATGTTAATGGAGCTAGTATATACGAGTAATATATGGGTAAGTTTTGATGGTGGTAAAAGAAGTAATATCTGGTGATAGATGGGTAAATTTATATGTTGAGTTGGCATATCATGTGATTAAAATGAACGGATTGACAGAGAAAGGGCAAAATTTGATCTACATTATAACTATATCAACTAATTGTATAGTAATAAGAGACTTCGAGTATTGCTTGGTTACCCAGTGATTAACAAGCATCTTCATTGCACACTTAGCATGGTAGACCAGCACCAAGGGAGCATACCATTGGGAGGAAAGAGAGCCCAAATAGTGGAAGAGGTAGGAGGAAAGAGACCCCAGACGGTGGAAAGAGCTAGGGGAGGCCAGGTAAGTTGACAGAAATATAAGGTTTTTTCTTATTAATGAAGGCCATGGAGTAAAGGGTAGTGGATAAATTCTTGGAAGATGGATTTAACAAACCACACAATAATCTTACCTCTGGTAAAATGAAACATGCTAATCATGTCAGCTGATAAGAGAAGATCAAATTAAGAAAATTCATATGTATTGTTGAAAACATACCAAAACAAGGAACTTTATGTTTTGCATGTCTGCGGAAAACATCCCTCAGAAACAGAACAAAATTTAGAATACTAACGTATCAGAGAGAAGAGAACTAGTAGAACAAAACAACACATCTCATAACACATCTAATGAATCAAGCCTCAACCCTCTCAGGTGCTGCCTCTTCGGTGGCATAGACAATAACCTTATTCGCTGGTTTTGCCAAGATATCAAAGTACTCTTGGAATGGAGATTTGGTGAAACGAGTCTCTTTCCAGAAGTCTGGGGTCAGGAACCCGTAAGTCTTCATTAAACAATCAAAGGTAGCCTGCATACATAATATGAGTGGCATCAGACTCAAAACACATCCACAACACAAACAGCAAATATATGCCTTTTTATGCTATGAGTTATATTCCCTTCATTTAAACAAGGTCTAAGATGGTGTTTGGATAGACACTTGCAATAAGCCACAATCCAAACGCCATCTACATAGTGTCATTTTATACCCTTTTGAAGAACAAAAGTGCGTATCACACATAGCAGCACAGGTATTGCAGGAAATGGTAAGAATCAATAATGGTACTGCTCCTATCCCACAATTCAACTTGCTCAACACTGAATTCAGTCACAGGCAGACGCACACACTATCCCAATTTAACCAATACTCTTAATACATCCATACTTTCGGAACTAAACTAAACAATCTTGTTCTCGAGAATGACAAGATTTGGAACTATAAGACTAACAATTGTTACCATCTCTGTAATAATCTACAAAGTTTCAGTGCAATTTTTCCTAAAATTTGAAAACTTTGTAGCCATATATTGATACAGATAATAACTTTCTTATAGAAAGATCATTCTTTACTTCTTTATTAACATAAAGCTCAAGGCAATTTACAAAAAGTTTTACTGGAAAAGACTCCCCGGTTGTCATCTCCACATTAGCTATTTTAAACAAAATGTACTGTCAAATTGAACTTTTTTGTTAAATTATAATGTTATACGCATGCTATAGTATTAGAAGATACATATAATAGAATCATCACACAATTAAAAATAATGATATATGCAAGATCTGTTAAAAGATCGAACCTTAACGAAGTTGCCAAGGGTTTTGGTGGATCCACGAGAAGATGTGAAGACATCTTCAATACCAGCAAACTGAAGGACCTTCTTGGGGACACGAGCAGCAACAATACCAGCACCACGAGGAGCAGGCACCATCCTCACAGTAACAGACCCACATTTCCCTGTAACCTTGCAAGGCACAGTGTGTGGCTTCCCAATCTTGTTACCCCAGTAACCTCTCCTCACTGGAATCACTGATAGCTTAGCCAATATAATTCCTCCACGAATAGCAGTAGCGACTTCCTTCGAGCACTTAACACCCAAACCGACGTGACCATTCCCGTCACCTACAACAACAAACGCCTTGAACCTGGTTCTCTGTCCGGCACGGGTCTGCTTCTGAACCGGCATGATCTTCATCACCTCATCCTTGAGAGATGGACCGATGAGAGTATCGATGATTTGAAACTCCTTGATTGGGAGTGAGTGAAGGTAGATTTGCTCAAGTGAGCGGATTTTGCCATCCTTAACGAGCCTTCCTAGCTTTGTGACCGGAACCCATTTCTCCTCCTCTGTTTCACGACGTGGACGACGGCCTCCACGGCCCCGTCCACCGCGGTCTCCACCTCTCCCACCACGTCCTCCAAATCCACGACCGAATCCACCTCTATCCCCTCCTCCTCTCTCCGCCATGATTGTAGGTATTGGGTGTACAGCTAGGGTTTACAGAGTGTGTGAGAAGATGAAAAATGACGGATTGTTAGGTTTATAAGGGAGCTAGGGTTTCGTAAAATGGGCTTGAAGGAAAGAAAGTCCATATGGAACTACAAGTTTGGCCCATAATGATACAACTTCCGTATATAGCCCATAATAGTTTGCAATTTTTTGCCTAAAGATATTAGCATAAAGTGCCAAATAATTAAAAACCGTACATTTCGAGGAATCGTTTGATTTGAATACAAGTTATGTTGGATAAATTACGTTGAGATTAGTTATACTTATATTGGTATTAAACTTTTATTAATTGTTTGGTTCGTTGAGATTAGTTATACTTATATTGATATTGTTTTTTTGTTAATTGTTCAATTTGTCGTATTAAAAATAAAATTATCATTGCATACTTCTTAAAATAAGTTATTTGTTGGCCAGGATATGGGTTTAGTTATTCAGTTTTAGAAACAAAATCTCTATCTTAATTAGTAGTATAATTAATTTTATGTATGAATTCTGATGAATTTTCTTTGTTTTATGAGCGACACCAACATATCTATAATAACAACCATGATAACACCTGTTTAGCCTAAGTGCAACAGTAATGGCCACAAAATACAGCAACAATCATTAAGTATGGTTTTTACTAATTCAAGTTGTATACTAAGGGGTCGTTTGGTAGAGTGTATTAAAAAAATAATGTATATATTAGTTTTGTGTATTAATAGTACCTTGTTTGGTACTCTTTTTCAACTTATGTATAACTAATGTCACTCTATTGTGTATTAAGGTGTGTATTGCTAATACCAGTGCTTTAAACGGCGGAGGCGTGAGGCGAGACGTTTTATGCAATACGGGACGAGACGATAAGTCTTATGGATCTACGAAGTGTAGTCTCATGTATATTTTTATAATTTTATTACTAAAAAAAGTAAAAGTAAAACTTTCAATTATTTTACAAATATATTTATTAAATAACGTATAATATATATAAAAAAATATTAAGATTTTTATTTGAGAAAGGTATTAATCACCGATAATGATGAAAAAAGTATTACAATTACTATTTGAGAAATATCATTACATCAATAATAAAAATAATGATTTAAAGCAAAAAAAGTTCAAAAAAAAAAAAAAACGCCAGAGCATACGTTTTTACGCTTGAAACTTACGCCCTATGGATCTACGCCTTGAATTTGCGTTCCGATGCGTTTTTGGTGATCCCCGCCCTGAGACTCGCCCCAAAAAAAGCCCAAGAAAATGTTTTTGAAAACACTATCTAATACCATGGATTTCTAGGTATTAGCAATGCAATGATTTTAACTTTTAATGCATGCATTCAGGGGCGGACCCACGTGGGTTCCAGGAGGTTCACCCGAACCCCCTCGACAAAAAATTACACTGTATATATAAGGTAATCTTCTGTATTTTTGTGGATATATATTTTTTGAACCCCCTCAATAACAAAGAGAAATTTATAGCCCAGCGGTAGGTCCCCTTGAAATTAAGCTTTACATCAAGGGTTCAAATCCCTGTGTTAGAATTTTATTTTTCAGTTCCGTTTTCATATTTTTTTTAGTTTTTTATTTTATAAAACATGCTAAAAGTGTGGTTTTAAACCTAAAAAAATTCAAGGGTCTGCCACTAAAACTATATACTACTGCTTCTTTGAAATTTTGTTTTGTTGGCTTAGGGCATCTCCAACCCAATCCTCTATTTTACTCTCCAAATATAAAGTTCTCTATTTTTCCAGACAATTAACTCCAACCAAATTCTCTATTTTACTCTCTAAAAATGAATCTTTTTCTCTCTCCTCAATATTATATTATTATTTCTATTTCATTCTTATTTTCTTATTTCACAATATAAATCTTTTATTTCTTTTTTCCCAAATAATTACTTTATATAATTTTTAATGTGATATGAAATTATATTTTATTCTAAATTTTTAAATAACATAAATTGCAAGAAAATATAATATAATACATAAATTAGGGGACAAATTCAAATAAAAGTGACATACAATTACATAAAACACTCAATTTTCAAAATTATTACGTTGCTCCCATAAATGCTCTATTAATGCATTACGGAGTTCAAAATGAGCATTTTTGTCCTTAATTTTTATGACTAGC
This sequence comes from Solanum tuberosum, assembly GCF_000226075.1. Classification (NCBI taxonomy): domain Eukaryota; kingdom Viridiplantae; phylum Streptophyta; class Magnoliopsida; order Solanales; family Solanaceae; genus Solanum; species Solanum tuberosum. The sequence continues at coordinate 1,068,741 of NW_006239141.1, read as the reverse complement.
TAAAAATTGTTCAAACCAGAGATTTTCATCTACCACCATTTCTATAGTTGGAGTTGGAGCCTCTACGACATCTTAAATTGGTGCATTGAGATCACGTTCATCCTCAATTATCATGTTGTGCAGTATAATACATGTAGTCATTATATCATGCAACATTTCCTTTCTCCAAAAACGTGAGAGTCCTGCAATAATTGCAAAACGTGATTACAAAACTCTGAATGTACATTAATATCGTTATTGGTGCCAGGCAAACCAAAATAAGCATGCCATATCCAAAGGTCATAATCAGTAACAACTTCAAGAATAATTGTTGGTGATCCACTACGACTTGCGTATTGCCCTGCCCATGCCGTTGGACAATTTTTCCATTTCCAGTGCATGCAATTTAGACTACCTAGTCACAACTGCAATCACAACCACAATCGCAACAATTCTCGGAATCATATCCTAATTTTTTTCCAAATAGTGCTAAATATGGAAACGACCTACCAAATTACTAAATTATTGTTGTGATCAATTAATTATTATGTTATGTATTGTATTTTATCTTGTATTTAAATTATTATGTTATGGATTATATTGTATTGTTATCTTGTATTTAAATTATTATGTTATGTATTGTATTGTTATCTTGTATTTAAATTATCATATCATGTATTGTATATTTAAATTAAATTTTTTCATCTTGTCATTTTAATTTTGCGTATTCTTTATAATGAAATTTAATCACGAAAGTTAGAAAAAAAAATTAAAAAATACTATTAATTTGAAATTAAAATAGTATATATTAAATAATATTTTTAAAAAATATTATATTATATATAAAAAGAATTATGAATATTAGATATTTAATTAATGGAATTATATGTAAAATAATATGTTAATTAGAAAGTAATAGAAATAATAATAAAATAATGAAAAAGTGAAATAGAGAGTTTGAATAGTAGTTCTCCAAAGGTGGGTTGGAGATGGTCTTATATACAAGTTTATACTTTTATTTTTCGAACCTTCTGAACGAAAATTCTGGATCCGCCACTGCATGCATTAACTCAATTAAAGGCCCAATTGGCCCTCAATTCATTTTTTATATCTTTTCCACCATAATAATGAAGGATACTTTGTAAATAATTTTTATAATGCAATGGATTCTATTTTTAATGCATCAAACAAACAATGCATAAAAATAATTTATGTATAATTAATGTAAGCACAACTAATACATGAATTATTAATACACTCTATTTAGCATTATTTTTATATATTCTACCAAACGATCCCCAAGAGTATAATTGTTTTCACTTCATTAAAATAGGAAGAACTGCATTCCAATTATATAAATTAAATCGATTTCTATGCTATTTTTATTTTTATGAGTTTTGGCCAATTTATCATGACAATTGAAAGGCAAAGTTTTCATAGAACCTAGTTTTGTCAATTATTCTTCTTATTTTGTAATTGAATATCCTTTAAAACATATATGGGCAAATATTAGATAATTTTTGTCATGGTCCTAACATGACATTTTTTCTGTAATATAATTTATGGACAAATATTTGGTTTATAATCTTGGAGTTGAAACTTACACTCTGTTTGGATTATTGTTACCATTATTTCATAATGTACTGTATTGTATTGTACTCTATTGTATTGTACTGTATGTTAGATACAATATTTGACTAGATTGTATTGTTTGCTGTTGTTTAATAACATTTTTATTGTTTGGTTTGACTGTATCATACTGTATTGTAATTTATAAATTTACTAAAATATCTTTAATTATTCTAAGCTAAGGTTTGACTAGAATTAAATAATATTGGGTAAAGGGTAAACTAGTAATATGAAATATTATGTAAAGGATATAAATTAGAAAAAAAGAAATTAAATAACAATGGGAACACACCAAATCGATTGTTCCATAAAATGAGGGTTTTCATTGTTAGAAAACAATAAATTTAACAATACAATATAATACATTTTAAGTAACAATAAAAATAAACATTGTAGATATGATAATGATACAATATAATACAATACAATACAAACAGAGTGTTAGTTTCTAAGCAACTCTTGTCATTTTGGTTCATTTGAAATGAAATAATATAAGCTTGAGTTTGTGAATTTGCTTGTTAGTTTGATGAGATCCAATTACAGTTTGAATCTCTAAACTGTCCATCAAGAATTCAATCTTCCATGCAACTTGCATGGGTATGAACGCAGCTTCCGTCCTGAACCATATCATCAATGGCGAACCCACCACCCCCCGTAGCTCCAAAGAGGCAACATCTTCACAAGCGAAAGCCTTAACCACTACAATCATCAACCATCTTCGTTTGGGTCGACTTGGAAAAGCTGTCTCTGTTTTGTTCTCAGCTCCAGTTCCTTTCCCTTTTGCTCTCTATGCTCATCTCTTCAGAATCTGTGCATCAAAGAAGGCCATTGTTGAAGTCCGTAAAGTTGAGTCGCATTTGGTCAGTTTTGCTCCAACCCCACCTGTATTCTTGCTCAATCGAGCAATTGAAGCTTATGGTAAATGTGGGTGTTTGGTTGATGCAAGAGAGCTGTTTGATGAAATGCCTCAAAAAGATGGTGGGTCTTGGAATGCTATGGTTACTGCTTATTCACAAAATGGGTATGCTGGGAAGGCATTGGGTGTGTTTTCTGATATGCATAAGTCTGGGATTTTTGCTGCTGAGGTTACTTTTGCGAGTGTTCTTGCTTCGTGTGCTTCTACCTTGGCGCTTTGGCTTTCTAGACAGGTGCATGCCCTTGTTTTTAAATATGGTTTTGGTGGTAATGTGATTTTAGAGAGTTCGCTTGTGGATGTGTATGGGAAGTGTAGGAGAATGGGGGATGCACGGAGAATGTTTGATGAAATTGAGAGACCAAATGCTGTTACTTGGAATGTGATTGTTAGAAGGTATCTTGAGATGGGTAATGGAAAAGAGTCTGTCTTTCTGTTTTTCAAAATGATTAGTCTTAATGTGAGGCCGCTGACATTTACAGTCTCAAATGCTCTAGTTGCTTGTTCTAGTTTTAGAGGATTTCGTGAAGGAATTCAAATTCATGGATTAATTATCAAGATTAGTTATGAAGAGGACGAGGTTGTTTCGTGCTCTCTAATTGATGTGTATGCCAAATGTGGGGATTTAGTGTGTGCTCGGACAATTTTTGACCTGCTATCCCCTAAAAATTTGATTCATTGGACTTCTATGGTGTCAGGATATGCGCTGAGTGGGAAAACTAGGTTAGCAAGGGAGCTTTTTGATAGGATGCCTGAACGCAGTATAGTTTCATGGAATGCAATGCTAGCAGGATATGCACATAATTCACAATGGGATGAAGCAATGGAGTTAATCATTTTAATGTGCAATGATATGAGGGACACTGATCGTGTGACTGTAAGTTTGATCCTGAATGTTTCTGCAGGACTTTCAGATCTTGAATTGGGGAAGCAGGTTCATGGATACATGTATAGGCACGGTTTCTACTCCGACTTGAGCGTTGCTAATGCGCTTCTTGATATGTATGGGAAATGTGGGAACTTGAGAAAGGCTAGAGCTTGGTTTTACGAAATGAGCTATTTCCGAGATATGGTTTCTTGGAATGCTTTGTTGAGTAGCTATGCTCGTCATAGGATGAGTGAAGAAGCTTTAGTAATTTTCTGGGAAATGCAACAAGAGGTGACACCTAGTAAATTCACTTTTGCTACTCTCTTGGCGGTTTGTGCAAATATTTTTGCTCGTGAACAAGGTAAACAAATCCATGGGTTTTTGATTAGAAATGGTTATGATTTGGACATCGTTATCAGAGGAGCTTTGGTTGATATGTATTCCAAATGTCATTGTCTTGACTATGCACTGAATGTTTTCATTGGGACTTCTGTGAAAGATGTTGTTCTCTGGAATTCTCTGATGCTTGGATGTTATTATAACAAACAAAGTGAAGCAATATTAAAATTGTTTGAGTTGATGAAGGAGGATGGAGTGAAGCCAGATAGTACAACGTTCCAAGCTGTACTGCTTGCATGTATTTCTCAGGGTTGTGTGAAATTGGGTGGACAGTATTTCAATTCACTGAGTCAAGATTATTTTATTATACCACAATTGGAGCATTACGAATCCATGATAAAGCTATATGGTCTGCATGGATTCTTTGATGAGCTTGAAGATTTTGTTGAGAAGATGCCATTTCAACCCACAGCCCCTATGTTAGCAAGAGTTTTTGACTCTTCCAAAGAATACAATAACACAAGGTTAGGAAAATGGGCTGTCAGACATCTTAATTTTCTGAAGGACTGAAATTTTTGATTCCGTTCTGCTTCAAAGTTTCGGACAAGCTAATTTGTTACAAGGTTGGCTAAAGCAACTGTCACTAGAATATGTGGACACAAGCCTGCTTGTGCACTTTGCAACTTTTTAGTGTGCCAAATTGCTGAATATTGCTCTGACACAAAATATTTTACCGGAGCCAAATACTGCAGAGAAGCAGATCTCCCGAAAGTGCTTGAACTTATGAATACATACATAATTCGAGCACCCAATATTTTTGAACTGTAATGCAAAGAAGTTGATGTTTAAGTGGCCGCTACATAACTCCTTGTGTTATAAAAGAGGATCATTTGTGGTGGCTTTGACATTTTCAACAATGAAGTGGCTGCGCGCAGTCATAACTTGAGTGGTCTCTAACAGATAAATAGGGAGCAGATCTTCCTTCTCCTGGTATGCATTCTACAGCACTCCTTTTGTCTAGCCCATTTGCATACTGCATGCCCAAAAAATTAATGAAGAAAATTGGAAGTTTTAAAGACTTTCTTCTGGGCTCTGGCATGTGTATATGAATTGTGTTGCATGGGATGCTTTCCTAGTAACACACTTGAAGTATGGAACTCCTCTTATATTATTGTTCATTATAATAATAGAAGGGATGGGTAGAAGTGTTAGTAATTTGATTTAGGTGTATAAGTGTCCTCCCCTTGCATTCTATTTTTCTTCTCTTGTGTATTCACATTCTTTCCAGTACATTCTGGATCTTCTTAAAGCCTCTTTCTTTAAAGCTTCAGGGTAATTTGGGTGGGAAAACGTGTTTGCTTCTTTTTGATGCATATGATATTGTACCTACGGCATTTAATACATGCTTATCTATGAAATCACTTTTTTTCAATGAACTAATTTAATTTGCTCGGTTTCCACCTTTATCTGAATGGTTTTCCTGAAATGATTAGAATAGCTGGTTCTTGAAGCCAACACACACTTTCACATGCATTATCCTGCTTATGGCTTGAAATGCACATCTTGTAATGTGCCATTTCACAATTCAAGGGTCAGATGATATTTCAAAGGGATCTCGAGTTCTAGGACTGTCGAATCACAAATAGGTAGGCTGGGTCAAACTCTGTCGGGTTAAATTGATTAAGTCAGTTAATGGATCATGACTCAGTCCATCCAAATTTTGCTTGGATCAAGATGACCTAGGTCAAGTGGCACCAAGTAATAGGTCATAGCACTAAAACACTATTTAACAACTTCAAATCTCCTATATTAGTAGTACTACTACAAGTGCAAACATAGATTCTGCATAAATCGACAAAAAGAGGGATAACAATAGTATGTTCTAAACATGGCATGTCCCTTTCTCATAAAAGATTATTTTACCTTACAAATTTCATTTTAGTGTGAAAGAATTCTACAATAATGATGTTTGAGAAAGGATCTTAATTATTACTCGACACCATCTTGCTGCCACATAACTGAAATACTTGATTTACTTCAAAAATTGCATTCGTACTCCTTTTCTTAATCTCAGAGCTAAAACAGATAACCTGTTTTGAGCCCCCAAGGCCTAGCTCAAGTGGCAAAAGGTGGAGGATTTGTGGCTTAGGTCACAGGTTCAAGCCCCACACCATGCAAAGCAAAGCCCGGTATTTAAGTGGAGAAGGGTAGAGGGGCGGGCCCATTATCCACCAAGTTTAGAAGGCTGTGATTGGTCCAAAGGGCGGGTCACAGATGAATTTCTCGGTTATCAAAAAAAAAAAAAAAAAAAAAACAGATAACCTGTTTTGAAGTCTAGGGGAGCTTAGATATCTTATACCATGTCCACAACACCCATGAGAAAGTTATTGTTTTCAACAGCTACGCTTTGCTAAACACTTGCTATTAGTTTTATTTTATCTCCTTTTTAGAGAGGCTCGTATATTAACTTGGATATACATGGATATCTTTCTAAGAACAATTTTACTGATTTTAACTTTTCGCCTAAGTGTGAAACAAGTTGTCTAACGTGTTCCAACAAAGCAGTAAGGACAGTAAGTAAAAATATAATATTTTTTACCGTGGAAAAACACCCGGCTCAAAAGGTGTAAAAAACCACGACCTGTACCCCTACAGGATTTAACTCCAACTTCACTAAATCACTGAGCCTCCACAAAAGATAGATTACAAACTTTGCAACCTACCTTAACTTCAAGTTATGGATTTAGATTACAACTCTTGTAATCCTAGGAACTAACTCTAATTCCTAACCTTCACACAAACCTCCCATGGTATGTGTTCCCAACTCTTCGAGTTATCACAACCTGAAGACAACACTTCTAATTCAGTTTATAACTCACTGAACTAAGATTACATCAACACTTAATCACAAAGAAAAACTCCTAACACATAAACTTTGTAGAAGGATTAGGTTCTTCGATGTGTTCCTTTAGTTCGTTGGTAGCACTTGCGAAGTCAATTTCTCAATTGCTCTTTTTGCTTTGTAAGTGCACATCTATTCTAGACGACTTCACCTCTATTTAAGCACAATTCTTCATAGAATTATTGTTTACTTCAAACTCCTCATTGACTTGAACTCTCTTGACTTAGAGTTCTACTTCAAGTAAGACTCATCATTCAATTCAAACTCCTTGCTTCTTTAGACTCCTTCTTCAAATTACATTCATTGATTCTTTTGTATTGTAGTCAAACTCCTACACTTCAATTCAGCAGTAATTTGAAGAGTTCTACTTTAAGTAAGACTCCTTCTTCAATTAAAACTCTTTGCCTCTTTAGACTCCTTTTTCAAATCAAACTCATTGATTTTTTCTCTTCAATTCATCAGATGTTTATTTCCTTGGGTTTTCTCACGAAATTAACATTATCCATTTCTTTATTTCTGCACTCTTGTCTTTGTTCATTCTAAAAGCTTTCTTGAATTTAACTGCTCGTGACAATGCACCTTTGGACCATATTGACTGACGTGTTTCGTCTTTCTTTGTGAATCATCAAAACTGCATAAATCCCAACACATGGATATCTTTCTAAGAACAATTTTACAACTAGAATTTAGAAAATCTGATTGGAATATTTACATCAAAGTTTAAGGAGTACTGTATCATTTGCTTGTACCTACTCAGTAAATCTGTGGTCACACCACAGATGAAAACCAAGCTGTTTTACTAGCTTAATTTTTTTTTTCCACCTGCAATAGGGTATCTGGCTGGACAGAAGCTGATCGCGACCAGTGAAGAAAGAAAAGCTATTTAATCAAACAACAGGTTGAGGTCAATCCCCTGCAGAAGGTGGATCTAATATTCTGACAAAGTTGCTTCAGAGAAACTGGATATGTCAGGCTTTTCGCTTGGGCGTGGTAAAACTAGTCTAGCGTGATCATGGGCGAAGAAATTGGTTCTTAGTATGTGAAAGAGCCATTGTATGTGGATTGCACTCCAGTTGCTGCCATCGAGCCAGGTAACATGACTACTCAGACAGATGGGTGAAAAGGTGATATTGATTTTGGATAAGCTGACTTGAGGCTTTTCACAGTGTATCTGACCAGAGGATAACATACGATCTCATTTCGGATTAAGTCTAGTTCTAGGTCATTTCGGAAGGTAAAAAACAGCAAATGCAAGGGATCCTGGAACTACAAATCTGCTATGGGGTAAATGGAAAATCTTAGAATTTTGTTTTGTTAAGTTAAAAGTGATTTTTCACTACAAGTAAATAATGTTGGATTGGAAAAATCATTTTATTCCTCTTCTTATACTTCTGCTCATTTTTGGTGTTGGATTGGAAAAATCATTTTATTCCTCTTTTTAAGATTAGAGGTAATAATGTTGGATTGGTAAAGGCCTAAAGGGTGGCTTTGTTTGGTGATTGTGACCAGCAGTACAAAATGATAATGATATCTACAATATTGGAAGAATACGTCAAGTGATCCTTAAATTCAGGTTGTTACACTTAAACTTATACAAAGTTGAATAAGTAGACACATACGTTTTACGTAGCATAATACATGCATGACACTAACTAGGATGCCGTGTAGAACGTGAATTGCCACATAGTACTTGTGTGTTCATTTTTTTTTCCAAATTTCATAATGAAACATAGCCAACTCTCACTAATTTTCAAAAATAGTCAACGGTTATTTAGAAAAAAAAAGAAAAAAATAATTTTTATGGCCAAACACATAGTGTAAAATTTTCCGAGGAAGAGAGAGAAACTTGAATGCCGGAGGGTTTGGTGAAGGTTGAAAGAGGAGAAAATTACATTTTCAATGAGTCTGGAATTAAAGTTATATTGAAAAAACTAAGTTTCGTGGATTAGTTTAGGGGAATTTTTTGTATTTATTCTTTTATATTAATCGCAATTTGACAAGCTTGAGAAACACAAGATACTTGCTCAACTTTTGTATTGTATTTGTGTTTATGATGTATTTATTGTTATTTGACTCATAATGTTAATTTTGTTACATAAAATTTGTTAAAAGTAAGGTAAATATAGAAATTGGATGCTCCTTTATATAAATTGGATGCCCAACGGTGAAGGGCCTAAAATATTTTTAAACTATTGAAATTGATACAAAATATACTATGTTAACCTATTAGCCACAAAATGCCCTTGGGGTTAACCTTTATGGCCCTTTATTACCCTTATTTACAAATGGATCATTAATTGAATTAATTAATTTTGTCATTTAATACGTGTCACATTTTGATTCACTAGAAAAATAATTCATCAAAATTAATTTAATTTAGCTCATACTCAGATATAGGGGTGTGCATTCGGTTTTTCGGTTCGGTTTTGTGTTATTCGGTTTGGGTTTTTCGGTTTTCGGTTTGAAAAAGTATAACCCAATCCGAACCAAAAAAAAATTGGTTCGGTTCGGTTTTTCTCTTTTCGGTTTGGTTTTTTTCGGTTTGGCTATTCGCTAATTTTTTTGTCATGAAAGTGCAAGTAATATGTGATATTTATAGTTATAATGTAAAACCTAATGCCTAAAATTTAGTGAAATAGGATGACAGTAATTTGATATGGGCCTAAATATTACAACAATACTGAATTATTAGTACCCTACGCCTACATAGTAAACCTAAATATTATATGTGTAATTATTAATCTATTTATATATATATATATATATAATTCGGTTTTTTCGGTTTTTCTGTTTTCATTTTTCTAAATCCGAAACCAAACCAAAAAACCAAACAAAGTAACTTATAAATCCAAAACCAAACCAAAAATCCAAAAAACCAATCCAAATTACAATTCGGTTTGATTTGGTTTGGTTTTTCGGTTTAATCCAAATAGTGCACACCCCTACTCAGATATGGATCTGGCTCCCCTCCATTACCTCTTCCCTCCATTTCGTCAATTGCATGTCTAGATGAGAGACATGTGTCTTATTTAAAGTTTAAGGGTCAAGATTATATTATATTGACAAATATCACAACCATAGTTAAGTCAACTAATTTTAAAAAACTACTCTTAAATTTGGTAAGAATTACTATATATTCCATTCAAAATTTGATATATATTAATATCATTAATTTCGTATTATATTTTACATTTAAATATTAAATGTATGATATTTAAGGTGAGAATCAACTAAACAATTTTATGTACTAGTAAACTTTGTTGAGAAAATGGCTAAATGACCCCAAATCTATAACCGGATTTCCAACTACACACTTATACTTCACGGGGTCCTATTACCCACCTCAGTTATTTTAAAGTGGAATTATTTCCTCCCTGAAATGTCATTACCAAGCATCTGTCTTGTGGTGAAATACACACACTTGACACGTGTATTTCACCATTTAATGATTTTTTTTTAAAAAAAGTTATCCTCCTTCCTCTTTCTTTCTTCCCCAATTATTTCTTCAACCCTAACTATACTAAACACCATGGTTTATTTAAAAATAGATCTTAGACTGATTTTAAGAGTCGTCACTTAATGTTTAAAGTAAAATTAAGAAAACTATTTTTTTTCAAAAGATTAAAACAGGAATCTATTGAAAACTAATAAAGGGGTTCGGGGTTCTTATTAGCATTTCGGGAAAGGTTTGAAAGCACCTGAAATGCCCGCTAATATGCGGTTATCCGGCGATTAATTATCTGGCTAAAATAATTCTAACTTAGCTTGACTTGCAAAATTGAACTATTTTGTTAGTTAGGCCCATTAAAGAAAATGTTGAAATATTATCTAAGCGAAATATTTTGTAAACTTATTTATTTATTTATTTTTAAGTCAAGTAAGAGACGAATAATTTAGTTAAGTGATTAATTCAAAATTGGTGTCTTTTGGGGATTTGAATTTTTTAGAACCTTAAGATTAAATAACAGATATCGGCAAGTAAACAAACACAATAAAGCAAAGAGGGAAAAAAAATTGGGCCCAAATCTGATTTCTATCCGCCTGGTCCAATATTTGGACCCATTTTTATTTTGGGCCTTTGGCCCATTTAAGTCACCTGCACCTGTCCTAGTCTAACACAAAATAGAATGTTTTTTCTTTGGGTCTTAAGCCCAATTTTTTCATCTGTCCTAACATGTCCTAAACTTTTAACATAAATAATAATAATAATTAAATAGGCTTAGGCCCAATAAATGAAAAAATACAAAAAATTTTCTTTAAAGAAGAGTGAGCCTCTTTAAGCCCAATCTTTCCAATTTCTCGATATGTTGCTTCTTTCAACTTCGAGACCTGTTCGTCGGTTTAATGGCTGGCCGACTCGGAAAGGCGAAATTTAGGCCTTTATGGCTCTCCCAAAATGCAAAGGGAAGGAGGGGTTCGTAGTAAACTCGAATAGATTTCACATGTAGCAAGAACAAATAAGATACATAAGTAATACTCATAATAATTCGTAAGGAGAAATGAAGCAATAAGACGCTTTCGGTACAATAACTTCAAGAAGAAAATAAAAAATAAAAAAATGTAACAACATGCCAAACACACGATTTAGCTAGGATATCCACACATGCTCCTTCTACTTAGTATTCCAATCTTACGGTAAATTGAAATTATGACCAATGTACTCAATCCAACAATAACTTCAAATTTTTACACTAGAAAGCTAATATTACTACACTTCTCATAATGAACAAATTGATAATGACCAACTTCTCTTTTTATGATAGAAGAAGAGAACCCAACAAAACACAACATAACATAGAGGACATATAAGTATTGCCGACCATTAGGACAAAATCAAATGCAAGAGAAAAGATTTCGATTAAATTAACCATGAAGACCCATTTAGTGATGAATATATATCCTTTGGCATATTTAATAATAATAAATAAAAAATGAACAACAAAGTGATCAAGTACTTTAGCAAGAGAATTAGAAATAAGCATGGTCATACTACAAAAAATCATTAAGTAGTGTTACTGATTTTGACATCAAGGCTTCCGAAGCTATGGCCAAATATATATATATATATATATATATATTTATCTTTTTCAATCCAAACAAGAACTAAACCAACTATTTTTAACCAAACCAAACATTAGACGTCAGGTAACATTCGTGGACAATGACCGGAAACATATAATTGCTAACTTACGAAACACATGGAGAGTTATACCAAGAATACATGATTAGCTCAAACCAAAATGAAAGTCACATTCACATGTAACATTAAAGACCCACAGATTGCCAATATGCTTTCTATCACGAAAAATGGATATAGAGAAATAGAAATGTGACCATATTAAAGAACTGAAATTTCCAGATTTTTCGACCATTAAACAGTACCAAAACAATCCAAGTTAAACTCAGGCGTAAAGAAGATGGCGAAATTCCAATCTCGTTTTTAAACCAAGACAACGAGTGACTAATAATACGAGGGACGAGCAGAAGAGATTAATAGATTTGCAAGCATGCTTTCAAAAGAATACAAATTCTTAAACTCAACTTGCATTCAAGGAAACTAAACGCATTCGACATCTTCTAAACACGCAGCAAAAACAGGGACCCTATTTCGACAAATATGGGCGGAGTAGTATCAAAGTGATCAACAAGCAAACTGGCAAAAATCGGAACGAGTACAACTTAGCCCGAAGTCTTGATGAGCACCATAAATAGAGGAGACTAGATTAAACATGCGATAAATCATTTTATTTTTGAAAACGAGATACAAACATATCAGTTTCAGAAAATATTATCATGAAGAGGAAGATTCAAGCTTGACCAAATCGGACAAAATTAGTTCACCAACAACAACGACTATTTTATGACTCAATATTCATTAGAATCGGAATAAAAAAGGCTAGGAATCGTTTACCTCTTCTTGAGCAGCGAAACAGAAACGGGACGAACATGCACTACGATCCTTACTCCACAAACTCGAATACGCACAATGAACAAAAATTTCGGGCAGAAGCTCGGACTCAAAATACTGAAACTAGTTCTTTTTTCTTGAAGTGTATTTCGTATGTATTTTAGATATTTTTACTTGAGTTATTCTAGGTATTTTCACTAAAAAATCCCCCCTTACAAATGAGAAGAAGAGACATATATATATGGGGAAATTCTACGATTTACGATTTTTTGGGGGTAATGGGGGGAAATTCGGATAGCGAGTAGGGGCAGAAATAGAATTCTCCTCCAAATTCAAAATTCAAAATCCTTTTCAAGGAATAGGGAGCAACTGGGTTCGGTATGAAATTTTCTCCAAAATCCCAGAAAATTCGGACTAGGCAGCAGGGCTGCTGCGTATAGTTGCTGTTGACATTTTTGGACTGCTGCTACTTTGACGTTTCTGGTTTTTACTGAAGAAGAAGGAGACGCAGGTAGGGTCGTTCGGCTACTGTTGTTGTTGTCGATTCTGCTGCTGCTATCGTTGAAATTGAAAGGGCAAAAAGGGATGGGGCCGGGTCAGGGGAATTGGGTCGATTTGGTGTTGTTTCTGTTGTATTGTTATTGATTTATTTGGGCTGGGGCAAAGGAGGTGTTAAAGAGATGGGTCTGGGAATTGTTGGGCTGGCAGCTTTGGTATTGTTATTGTTGTACGTATGCATTGTATGTTAGGAATTGTTTGACTGAAATGAGAAAGGTACGGGCTGCTGGAAATTAAAGAAATGGGGCCCTAAACTAAAGTCTTTGGTGGGTTTAAAGTAAGATATAACTAAGTGAATTAACAACTTAGCCAAATCGAATTTAATTTGCAAATTCGGCTAAAACTTAAATAGGACGAATTAGTATAATTAATTAATGAGCTTCTTAATTTTAACAAAATAAAATAATTAACTCAATAAACTAATGACTCAAAATATAAACTACTAATTTAGACAAAATTAATTAAAATACTCACTAAAATTAAAAAAAAAATTGTGATGATTTTCGAAATGTTTATAAAATATACTAATTATATACAAAATTATATAAAACATATATGTTAATTTAAAATTACAAAAAAGTGAAAAAACTATTTAAAATAACTTGCAAACTATAATTATTATCATATATACATACATATATATATATATATATATATATATTGAAACTTTATAAAACTAATTATTTTAAATCGTTTGAAATTGAAGAAGCTTGAAATGATTAATTTATATTGTGGAGGTACAAAATTGGGTGTCAACACACCATTTTTTACTTCAATAAATTTTTATATCTCTAACATTTTATAAAAATGAAAATTCAACTCACTTTTTCATCTACTCCGAATCTCTAGAGTCCAAGATAGTGGTCCTAATTAATCAAATCTTTCATCCAACTAATTCAACAATTTTTCCACATTTTTTTTACATTTCGTTCGATTTTCTTCCTTAGACAATTTCAGATACACATTAAATGGGTCATGAACATTCGAGATCAGATTCATCCCTTGAAGATTCCGCCGACTACTCAAACTAATCCCGGATGAGAAGATCAATTTGTAACACCAATTTGAGAAACCTCTCTCTCTTCCCCATTCTTTATTCTTTCTTCTTTCTCCTTCTAAAGTTTTCATGATTAATTTATAATTTGAGTTTTTGATTTTGATTCTTCATGGATTTTAGGAGAACATGTAGGATTCTTCTTTTAAAATGTAGAAGAAATTGTTTTGTTTTAGTTTCTTTTATTAAGTTTGAAATTATTTTTTAAATATACAATTACTTTGATTTTGTTACTCTTGAATCCATCACTTTAAAAAAAATTAATTAATGGGCATGTTTTTTTTTAAAAAGAAAGTTAATTTGTTAGATATATTCTAAATAAGTTTATTGAAAAATTATTTATTCATTAAATGCATTTTTTGTTGATAATTTTTATTCCAAACATCCATTGAAAAACTTCAACAATGATAATGGTGAAAAATGTATAATTGTATAGATAAATAAGAAGAAAGAAAGTGAAAGAAAAAAAAAATTAGAAAAAAAACGAAAATTAATAAATAGGCAACTCACTCTCTCAAAGAGAGTGAAATACACTCTCCATGCCAACTCAGCACTCAAGGGGTTATTTATTCTATTTTAAAGTAGTTCAGGGGGGTAATAGGACTCCTGCGGAGAATAGGTGTGTAGTTGGAAATTCGGTAATAGATTGGGGGGTCATTTGGCCATTTTCTCAAACTTTGTTCTTGAAATATTATACTATGTTAAGAAACAAAAAAAAAAAGGTGAAGAATTATCAATATTGAAAAAAATCATAAAATAAAAGAACATGAAATAATAAAAAAAAAAGACGAAAGATTTTTAGAAATAAACGTGAAATACCACAATTATTCTAAGGAGAAAATGTGGCTATTGTGTTTGAAGGGGAAAAATATATGTTTTTAAAAAATATTCTTCTATCTTTTTTTTTTTTTAAATAAAAGAAAACATTGTTTATTTAATGCAAATATTTTTGAAGATTATTATTTTATCACATTAAATATAAATATAAATGTTTCATGATCTACAAATACCAAAATTATTCCAAGGAGAAAATGTGGCTATTGTGTTTGAAGGGGAAAAATATATGTTTTTTTAAAAGGGAAAATGCATAAGTACTCCTCAACCTATGCCCAAAATCCCTGAGACACACCTAATATTTATTAAGGTCCTATTACCCCCCCCCCCCCAATTTTTTTTTTAATTAA
>NW_006239141.1:998907-1053225 GCF_000226075.1 Solanum tuberosum | reverse complement strand
TAATAGGACCTTAGTAAAGGTTAGGTGTGTCTCAGGGATTTTGGGCATAGGTTGGGGGGTACTTATGCATTTCCCCTTTTTAAAATATTCTTTTATCTTTCTTTTTTTGAAATAAAAGAAAACATAGTGTTGAATGCAAATGTTTTTGAAGATTATTATTTATCACATTTAAATATAAATGTTTCATGTTCTATAATTTTAATATTTAAATATAAAAATATAAGATGAAATTAATGATATTAATAAATATCAAATTTGTATGGAATATAGTGAGTTCTTACCAAATTTGGAGAGTAGTTTTCTAAAATTAGTTGACTTAACTATGGTTATGATATTAGTTAATATAATATAATCTTAACCTTTAAACTTTAAATAAGACAGATGTTTCTCATCTAAACATGCACTTGACAAAATGGAGGAAATGGGTAATGGAGGGGAACCGGATCCCCAAGATCTACCCATTAAATCACCCACCTATGACCCAACCAACACTTCACTATTTGGAACGGTGTCATTTTATCTGCAGATGCGGAGAGCAGGATTCCGACAAATATGGTGAAGGAGATCAAGGCCAGGGAAAGGGAGTAAATGGCAGGAGAACCATATTTGATCAGTTCATCGAAAACCAAATGATTGAAGAGTGTAAGCGGCTATTGATTATCAGTTCATCGAAAATCGAACGATTAAAGGGTGTTTAGAAAGGTAACGACGTCAGGCTTGGATCATCATGATTTTAGGCAGAGGAAGAAATTGAAAATCTTGTTGATCAACAAAATATATTTCTCTACTATAACTATTGTTAGTGCCGGAGTTACACCGGAAATATTTTAAGCTAATGGGTTCTCACGTTTAGAATAATTGGGTTTTTAGTTGGGTCTGGATTGGATGGATCTAGGGATGACAATGGGGCGGGGCAGATGTGGGGTGGGTTTAAGGATATGTGGAGCGGGGCAGATGCGGGGTGAGTTGAAGTGGGTTTTTAAAAAATTAATGTGGGCGGGCGGGTTGCAGGTACATGTGATTTTATGTGAGTTCAAACTTAATTTTAACTTTTACATGTTATAAAAGTAATAGAACATTATTTATGAAGATAATTTCATTAAAGCTACTAAAATATTCAAGATAATAAATGAAATGGTTCAATAAAAAATAATACAATTTTTTACATGTTTCCCCAATTGACCTCTAAAAAATAAAACTTTAAATCACTATCCTATTAAATTAATATAACTTAATGAAAAATGAATTTATTTTTTGAATTTTATTTTTAGTATCAAACATAACTAGAAAAAGAAAATATTAAAAAAATTATGTTGAGCGGGTTCATGCGGGCCGGGTCTGTGCGAGGTAGGGTGGGGCGCGTTAACAATGAAAAAAGTTGTTATGCGGGGCGGGGCGGATTAAAATTTTTACGGATTAAGTTCAACCCGCATCACCCTTGCCCTACACCGCCCCATTGCCATCCCTAGATGGATCCGGGTTGAGTTAAATTAATTTTAGTTAATCATATCACATATTAAATAAGAAAATTAATTAATTCAATTAATGGGCTCTTTGTGAATAAAAGTTAATTTAAAGTATATTTTTGTGGACAATAGGTTAACAAATGGTATTTTTATACCAATTTCAATAGTTATATTTTAGACCTTTTTTTGTTTTACCAAATCAAATATTTTCTTCAAATTTTTTGATCAAACACATAGAAAAACTTTAGCACGACTTCATCCAAAAATAATTTACCAAAATAATTTAAAAAATGTATGGTCTTAGTCTTTACCAAATCACACATTAGATTTTGTCTAATGTCTGAAATATTTGATTGAACTTTACCTACAAATTAAATGTGGCGCTCATATTTGTGCAACTCAGTAGCAGAATGGTTCCTTTTACCTTATGAATATTCAAAGCTACACTGAACGGGATTCTTGTTGTTGTAGTTGTATGTACCCTTTTGTACAAAGAGTTTACAAATACCACACACATTCACTTTCATTCTATTCTCGTCTCATACCCCACTGCCTCTCATTCAGTTCTTTGCAAATACTTCATGGGAAATTAATAAAACTTGGTTTCAACAAGAATACTTTTCTGGGTAATTGTTATCTTGATTTGTATAGCAAGTTTGGTACAAAAATTGATGCTTTTAAAGTCTTTGATGAAATACCATACAAGAATGCTGTGTCCTGGAATATATGGTTGAAGGTGCTAGTTCAGTCAGGTGATGTGCATTGTGCACGCCAATTGTTTGATGAAATGCCTGAGAGAGATGTTGTGAGTTGGAATTCGATGATTTCGGGGTATGCTTTGTATGGGTTGTTTGAGAATGCTTTGGGTGTTTTCTTGGAAATGCAAAAGTATGGTATTAGGCCTAGTGGATATACTTACTCGATATTGGTTTCACATGTAGAGTTTGCTTTCCATGGCAAGGAGATACATGGAAATATGCTAAGGAATGGTGTGGATTTGTCTAATGTGGTGGTTGGGAATTCACTGATTGATATGTATGGAAAGCTTGGGATAGTAGACTATGCTACTGGTGTATTTTTAGCCATGGAGACAGTGGATGTTATTTCATGGAACTCATTGATTTCGAGCTGTTGTAAATCAGGGTATGAAGATACAGCTCTGTCTTATTTCTCTTTGATGAGAGCTTGCAAATATTCACCGGATGAGTTCACAATGTCTTCAGTGCTTATTGGCTGTTCAAACTTGCGCAGTTTGGAGAAGGGCAAGCAAATCTTATGTCTTTGCGTAAAGATGGGATTTTTGTGCAACGCTATTGTTTCAAGTGCAGCAATTGACTTGTTTTCTAACTGCAACAGAATTGAGTATTCAGCTCGTATATTTAAGGATTCAAATATTTGGGATACAGCTCTGTGCAATTCAATGATTTCGAGCTATGCACTGAACAGTTTAGAAGAAAATGCCTTGCAGCTATTTGTCCTAACTTTGAGGAAAAATATTAGACCTACTGAGTTTACACTCAGCTGCATTCTTAGCTGTACTACAACTTTCCCTGTGGATCTGGGGATTCAAGCTCATTCTTTGGTCATCAAGTTAGGCTTTGTATCAGATCCTGTTGTTTCCACTTCACTTGTAGATATGTACTGTAAATATGGATTGATTGATTCCGCCACAAATATTTTCAATGACCTACTAACAAGAGATTTGATATCGTGGAACACCATGATCTTTGGGCTGGCTATCAATGGTGAATCTACCAAATCACTCAGCCTTTATTATGAACTACTTGAACTTGGTGGTCAACCAGATCGAATAACATTGACTGCACTTCTGTTAGCTTGCAGCTATGGTGGATTTGTCGATGAAGGTATATCCATATTTTCTTCAATGGAAGAGGAATATGGAATTACACCTGGCATTGAGCACTACACTTGTGTTGTGGGCATGATGACCAGGGCTGGTAAACTTAAAGAAGCCGGAGATATATTACAAAATATGCCTCACGAGCCCAACAGTGAAATGTGGGAATCAATACTTCTTGCTTGTGATATTTATGGGGACTTGAAAGCAACTGAAAAGGTTGCAGGGAAGATAATGGAGTTAGCACCAGAATCATCTCTGCCGTATTTGGTGCTAGCGCAAGTATACGAGTCCAGGGGAAGATGGGAGAGCCTTGTTCGGGTCAGGAAGGAGATGAAAGAGAGAATAGAAAACAAAGTAGCTAGTTACAGTTGGATTAGTGTACGCAGCAGTGTAATCATGTACCAAGCAAACCAAATTCTTAGTTGTGGCAGTAAGGACATAGGCATTTATTCAACGTTGAGGCTATTGACAGAGGATACATGGGATAAAGGTTTATGCTAATCAGTTGCAACTGGGAGTAATAGCTGCTAAACAGATGAGTATAGTGCACAGATAGAAAATCAAAATTTAAAATTGATTCTTATACAATGGGCAAAGCCAACTTTGTTTTTGCTATTGATGTGGATTTGCTATAAGTGACTTTCAAGGTCTGAATCTGATTCATTGCATCAAAAGGGGTAAAAGCTTTTCCAAAGTTCAAAATTTCCACATGCATATGATGGAGAACCAGTAAGGGTAAAAGGATACTCGCCTTGTTTCAGGATGCAGAATTGGAGCAATTCCATATAACTCAGAATGTTGCATCTAACAAAAACCTATATTTTGTATTTTGGCCTTTAGAGAGGCATTAACTTCATCAATATGAGATAATTCTTTCAGCTTTAGTAGTTTTATACACCTTAATCAAGCCACAAACATCTCTAGGGAACAATGATTGTCCAGTAATAGATATCACTCATATAACCTCTCCATGTCTTGGATGCCTCATCATAGAGTTTGAGGCTGAGAGATGCTGAGTTTGATGGGAAGATTAAAAGGTAATGTAGAATCTTATCTCTCTGTAATCTGTGAAGCTAACATGTCTACAAATACTTGAATGTTTGCTTTATATGTTAGTTTGCCTTCTTTCTCATTGTTGCTTTTGTGATAATCATTCTTGATAGATCAGAACTTTTGTGGGATTTCACTGGGTATGTTGTTGTTGTTGATAGATCACAACTTTTCATTAAAACCACACGAAGTTGATTTTAAGAACATGTACAATGAGAATGAGTGGATCAATCACACTTAGCTAACAAGTTATCCCAATCATCTATGCAAGTAGGATCTTCGATTTACACCAAAAGACTAAATGAAACAAAAATTAAGTTACTTTTATTTCTTTCAGTATGATGGATCAATTCTCTTTCCTTCTACACTATCCAAAAAACATATAGAGCTGTGTAGTTCTCCATATAGCCCTTCATTCTTTTTCAATTCCGCACAGCTTCCAACTCGTAATTGCCTCCTCAACTATACTTGGTAAAGCCCTTCCAACATTGAACGATGAACATGTGAGGTTCCATAGTTGTTTAGTGAATTTGCAATGCAACAAAATATAGTCAGTGCTCTTCCCACTTTCTTTGCACAAACAACACCAACTCACTACAATTCTCCTTCTATTCATAAGATTATCAGATTGTCAATATTGCTCCTTTACAGCACCACATATGTGAAAAAAATAATACTTTCCATGTTGCTTTACCACCCCAAACATTCTTCACACCACATTTTTACCCTCATAAGATTTTGTATATTTCACCTTCTACATCATCGAATCCTCCTTTCATCTTTTCCTTCTCAATGCTGATCGGAATATCTCTTCGGAGAACACTATCCAATCTGACTCCCTGATTATCCTGTCTCAAGTGTTCTCCACTATAGCACCCATATCATTTCTCAATTAGTAAGCCCATGCGAAAGTCTCCTTTATAATAGTGTTTTTTTGCCACACTTCTTTCATTGAATCGTGCAGCACTCTTACAGCATTACCCACTGCGTACCCAGTATGTGTAACATTCCATTCATAGTCCCCGTCGATACACTCACCCCATACATGGTTATCTTTTCACCCGAGAACCATGAATTATCTGTGAATTTGTTTTTTCGTAATATTTTCCTCTTGGGCGGATCTCCACAGCCACTTCCCGTTAATGTCACTAAAACAGGGATTCTTCGTATCCTTCATTCCTTCTGTCATTTGAAGTTTCATCTTCTAATAATCTAACAATTTTTGCTTCTATTCCCCTTCCTTTCCTTTCCTTCCCACGTGTGATCTCTCGTCATCTTTTCAGTCGCTGTTAGCAACATGCAAAACAAAAACATGTAGTATGTGGGATACTCCGTCTATCTTAATTTATATGTCATGCTTTCTTTTTTAGTATATCCTGAAAAGAATGTCATACTTCCATATTTAGAAGGGTTAATATCTTAAAAGGTCATTTAACTTTCACAATTTATCTAACAACTTTATTTTATATCAATAAAATCACTCAACTTAGACACAAGTATCAATAAAATCACTTAACTAGATTTGTCATTAAAACAAATCTGGCCTAGCAAAATGACAACTGCTACTACTACTGCCTTCTCCTTGTTGTTCTATTTCTTATTGATTCATCATCATATAGCATTTTCATTGGCTTATAACAAGAATGGTGTTAATGGTTCAATACATGATGATTATAACATGATAATATAGATAATAGGAGCAGTTATTCATCCAACAACAAGAGTGGGCAAAGAGCAAAATATAGCTACGGAAATGGCAGCATGATGACTTCTATATTAAATTAGAACTCAATCAATGAAATTTATTATGACAAACCGACTCCTCCAAAATTAATCACGGGAGATTTAGTCAGCAAAGATTATCACAATTAACATATGAAAGCATAATCAATTTAGATGGTCATTTAAATAAAAAAAATAAGAGAGCTTCAACGAACCATAAAATTAGAACATGCGAAGATTAAGTTAGTGATTGAACCTTAATGAGTTTTAACAGAAACGTTTTAGTTCCAATCACTTGAAACGAGAGCAGAGCTAAGATCAGAGACCTCAAATAGATGACGTCAGAGCTCTGTTTTGGCCATTATAACTTGAGCAAGAGCACAACATTTTCATTGACTTCTTAATGAGTTTTCTTTAATTTTATTTATTTTTGAGCTTCATATTACATGGCATAAAAAAATTATTTTGTCTACTTCTTTCATGTCATTGCTGCATACTTCTCTTTAGAAATTTCTTGAAGAGACATATTTTTATTGATAAATTTAGTTGAATGATTTTATTGATATAAATGCCTAAGTTGAGTGATTTTATTGATACAAAATAAAGTTTAATAACTTTATTAGATAAATTGTGAAAGTTGTGTGACCTTTTAAAATATTAACTCTTATTTAGAAACAATTTAACTTGAAACTTCCTACCTTACCCTTGATGAGATTATTTATAGCCGCACAAATATCAATGGTTTGTTTTAGAACACAAGTTCCAAAAGTCTTCCTTTTTGTCTTAAACTCCGTACCGAGTCAAACACCTCCACATAAATTGGGATGGAGGGAGTATGAGATTACGTGATTTACCCACCCTTAGATAACTACCTTCTTTTCCATTGTGCTTAAGTTTTTTCTCAAATTTCTCTGCTACCAATTCCTCTAGTCCCTTGTCCTTAAATTTCCCCCTAGTGGCAAACCCAAAATCTTAGTGATGGTGCTGTCACCTTACTTCTATATATACTTTCCAATTTAGAAATATTCAGCACCTCGCCACTAGTACCAACTCGAACTTCCATAAATTGATGTGAAGTCCTGTAACTGTTTCAAACCAAATAAATATCCTGAAGAAATATCGACTGTCCACCTGTGGCTTATCAAAAGATAATTACATAAAACAGAGCTTCTAAAAAATGAATGTATCATCAACAAACAAATAAAAGATGTGATATAGCCATTCTTCCTCTTATTATCTTTTTTTAAAATTCTTTGTCTAAACTCTAAAGTATTCATCCTCTTACTATCATCAGCATAGAGTAGATGTCAGGTATCATTGGTGACCAGTAGATGTGGTATTGCCATTCTTCTTCCTATTTCCTTCACTGCTTCAATCCCTCAATATAGCCTCTGCCACCGTTCTGTTTATGAGCCTTCTAAAGGCCTCCATCTCAAACAAGGATGACTATTGGGACAAACATGTCTCCTTATGTTATATTCCCGTTCAGCTACTCAAATATCTGCAAGCACTACCATCCAAAATAACATAAAAGTTTTCCATTGAATATGGTAAATGAAGACAGCATCAATTTAGTTGAACTTCAGCTGATTCATGTTGTATAAAACTGAGGACAAGGGCATAAATCAAGGACTGGAACTGTATAAAACCTTGGTCTTTGGTTGATGTCACTGCATATAGTGTAAGAAAGAAACTCAGAGATAACAGAATGCATCAATTGACAGGGAACTAAATATGAGACCTTTAACGACCTCCAAAAAGAAATAAGCATCTATGTGTTCAATGAAAAGAAGGATTTTTATGACTGGAAGGTGACTAGAAGATAAAACAGGGAAACTAGCAATGACTGAATTAGTTTTAAATGAAAAAGTGTTAAATGTAGAGATTCTCCTATTGACCAGAAAAGATTCTTGACAAATGGTTTTTCAAACTTTGGGTGTTTTTTTCCTTGTAAAAGTTATTTATTTCTGGTAGTTCTTGCTGCATTCCTGTGTGTTGTAGGCATACCTTCTTCAACTTTGTGATACTGAGACAATGAGAATGCTGTCCTTTCGGTCCAGTTATTGACTGTTTGTTCTGGCTTTTGTGTCGACAGTTTGTGTCTTGTAGGCATAGTACACTAGCGAAGTGCTTAATTTTTTCAGCACATCATACTACACTAGCAAATGCCTTACACAGCTTTTCCTGCTTTAGTTATGTTCTTTCTGAATGTGAAATTTTCTCTGTGATTGATTGACATCGTTTTGCATGATGAAATCGATAATGCTAGAAAAAATATTTTTAACCTAGTGAAAAACAGTCTTGTAATGTGCCTTTTATCAAGTTTTAATTTTCATCAGTAATTATTATTCTGAAATAATTGAAGCTGAGCACGATGAACCTATTTATGGCGTGTTTTCTTATGTGATCAACTCTTCTCTTCTTAGTACTTAGAAGCCTATAAAAGTCTTCATTCTTGATGAACTTCGAATTTATACTTCATTTTCTCAGGTACAGAAAATTCCCCGTTCTCCATCTAACAGCCAAAAGGATCTGGATGAATCCTGAGAGCTGGTTATCAGAAAAGAGGTGAGCCTTTGTCAAAACTTCATTGTGCAATATTTTTCAGTTTATGTTGTCTTATCTTTTTAATGAACGAGAATTATTTAGATAAGTCGAAGAAAAGATAATATAGGAGTATATAATTTGAGTTTTGAGATCAATAATGGGAAATATTTGTTTGTTCAAGATTAAATTATACTTGTGTTGCACAAATTTGAGAAGAACAAAGGTTCATGTGTAATTTTTGAAACTAAATGGTAGTGTAATTCCCTCTCAAAAGGCCACAAAAGAAATGAACTCTAGGCAAGAAATGTTAGGTTGTTTAAAATTTAATAGATCCACAAAAGGCCAAACACATACACAATCTCGCCCCTAAATTTCATTTAACGGTTCAACTCAATCTTGTTTCATTTTAATCCTCCAATTACATTTTTCATATACCACTTAAACACGAAATATTGATTGACCTGACCGGTGAGACTACCCCACTTTTTAAAGCGAGGGGCACATTAATTTCATAGTTTCATTTTTGTATTATTATTTTTTAATTTACCCCTCCTGTTGGAGCTCCTACCTTTGTTCCCTTGGTGACTTGAACTAACAATCTTAAAAATTGAAACTTGAAAGTGAATGGGTTTACTATTCGAACCACTCCCTCTTGTCTTTATTTTTCTATTTAGTTTGATTGTTTTAAAAAAAAACTTTCAAGTACGTGAATATGGACAATGTACAAAATGTATAAATGCTAAAAGTGGAATATTTTACGTGTCACTCTTATCTCTCTCTACCTATATGACTTGAAACCTATCCAAAAGGTCAAATTAAAAATAGCTAAATATCTTCCCTACCAAACTTCGAAAAAGAGCCGTCGACATTTCCCTTCTAAATTATCATGTTTTAGCACCTAATTTCATTTATTGGCAAGTATACATAAAAATAAAAAAAATAAAAACTTTTTTTCCTAAAATTTAATAGAGTAGTAAATAATTAACTAGAATAGCTTTGACAATTGACATCGTTCATTCTCCTTGTTTTGGAGAAACTTTACTCTCAACACATTAAGTTAGCAAGATTAATAGGTTTATACTAGGGTACCAACCCTCGTTTTGGATATTTAGATGCTTAATCATATTCATACCTCTTAATCTAAATGTTGTTAAGACTCTGCTACATATCTGATTCGTTCAGATTCATTAAGTTTTTTTTTTAAAAAAAAGAAGACAAATAGACTTAATGGATTGAATCAGAATGATTAAAATTCAGGCATAAAAACCAAACACACGTAGTGACTTGAATCTGAATAATTAAAATTGAGACCTTCATTGAGTGCAAACAAATAAGGCTGAAATATATACCTAAAAAGTTTGTCTTTCCTCAGTCTCTTCAAAAATTTGCAAAAAAAATAGTAATATAGGACAATCACAACAACTATTAGCTTCAATTCCAAAATTTAGCTAAGAACACATAAATTGCCTTGACTAAATTGGCAATTAAAAAAAATAGAACTTGCTTGGCATGCCTAAATAGCTTAAACTTTTATACTATATTATACATCGTGGGATAAACTACTTTAATTATATTACTCCTAATTGTCAAGAATTGACTAGTTTATAGATTAGATTGGCATGCCTAATATAGCCCACGTGTTTTTTCCCCCTTAAAAACCATAGAGGTAGGCGAAAAGGAAAAATAGGGAAGGGATTATAAAGTGGAGAGTTAAACGTAATTTTCACTAATAAAATAGAAATTTAGATAATTAATCAATTGAGCTATTAAGATTATCTATTTTGCGCACGTTAAGTCTCGACGTAAGCAATTTAAAGTTTGGTCTTTTCGCACATCATAAGTTCTTTAGGAATTAAGTTACATAGTATGACATGACTTGTGGGTTCTGAAATTGAATTGTTTCCTTACTCTATATACGTTTTATGAGAGTGAAGTTGTGCAATACGCCATAACTTATTATGCTTTTTACAATATAACTTGTGGAATATTATAACGTGAAATAAAAAGTTTTAGAAAAATAATGAAGTTCTAACTTTATTATTCTAAATATATTTTATTTAGATATTATGATTACGTGTTTCAACAATATATTTCTTCTAATAATATTCCGAAATACTATTTTCACCTACTAGTAGTAAAGTTCTAGCTAAGTTTTTTACTAATTTGATCCGGAAAAAAAACTCAAAAGTCATGCATTTTATAAATTAAATATAATAATTTAATTTTAAAAAATATCACATGAACAAAATTAAATGTAATGTGGCAGATGAATCATGTAACCTACTCTCTTTAATGAGATCATGCAAAAATATACTCCCTCCATTTCAAATTAATTGAATTGTTAAGATATTTTTTATTTTTCAAATTAATTTAATTGTTCAATCTTCAAGACTATTTTTAGAATATTCTACCAATTTTACCCTTCATTAGTTAGTATTGGAATTAATTTTTATAATTAATATTTAGTTACTTTAATCATAAATTTGACAATAATTAATAAGGATAAAAATGGAAAGTTATACATAATTTATGTCTTAATCTTCTTTTTTAAAGGGTGTGAAACACCTCAGCAATTCAATTAATTTGAAATGGAGGGAGTATGAAGTAGCCAAGTAATTAGAAGATAATTAAGACTATTGATAATTTAAATATACTAACTAATAATTCCTACCACATTAAAGGAGGTCTTTAGGTATGTTGCCTATTTAATATTGTGGCGTGCACTATTAGAATTAATAATTTACGTTATTTGGTTTAATTTTAGATTTAAAAAATAATAATTGAATTATTTTTTTATGTATGTATGGTCATATGGAGTTATCATTTTTGTCCCTTTTTTGTTATTGTTTTTTACTAGGACTTAGTTTATATTTTATGTTTGAACATATAATTGGTGTATTTTTAAGTATTGTGTTTTAAGTTTCACTTGTGATTTATTTTAGAAATGTAACGACCTATTCCAGTCGTTATAGAAATGCCAACGGGAGAAAATTTGGGGACGGAAAACTTTTTCGTAGTATTTGAATTTTCCCAACCTAATCCAGATTTGGACAAAATTGGAGTCTTTAAGGTGTAGGGAAATCTAGTAACAACCGGGTGAGTTAATTGTGATTTTGATTACATAAGTAGTTAGATAACTCGTTAAGGAATCCATACGACTTTACGAAATTGAATTCGGGCGAGTAGAACTCCCGAAATCGATCTTAGCGTAAAGGGTATTTTCTGAGTGTCGTTGGTTAGAGGTGTGTTGTGAAATAAGGATTTTGGAATTCTTTAAATAGCTCTTTGTTTCGTGCAACCCGCCTTGGCGGGGATTTTGGTCTCTTTGGCGATGCTGCTATAGCGGGGTGGTGGCCGCTGTGGCGGGCCAGACGCGACTTAAAGTCGTAAATAAACCCCTAAACGACCTTATTTGGCACTTTCGGGCCAGACGCGACTTAAGTGATCGTCGTTCGAATTCAAGTGTGAGCGAATTCTTCCGGGCTGCCATGAGTTCTCCTTTTGTCTATGTCCATATTTCGAACTTAGACTATGTTCTAATTAGTTGATTAGTTCATTAGATTGGAGTTGCATCCTTTCTTGTTTAGACTTGTTGAACTTTAGATGTTTTGGTACATTGACTTTTAGGTTCTAGGCATTACTTCTGCATTGTTAGTTTATTATTGTTAGACTTTTGTTAGAGTTTATGAGAATTCTATTTATTTACTTAGTATTTAACTTGCTTCCGTAACTTAAATGTCTTAGTTTTGGTTTAGTTGTTTGGTTTGAGTTGTAGTAGTGGTTCTCCCACTGGAGAGTTAGTGTGGGTGTCAATCACGAAGGTCTGGATCGTGACAAGAAAGTAAATTTAAGAGATTCAATATTTGTACTATTTCTCCTTGTACTTATAGTTTTTCAAATTACAAAAATAACTTTTATTATGTTGTTAATTATTGACATAATCAAATAACCAAACCAAAAAAATCAAATCGAAAAAAGAAAAACTAAACCAAACAAAATAAACTTATTTTTATTCAAATTGGGTTATACTTTTTCAAAACCAAAAATTAAAAAGTCCAAACCAAACGGTACAAAAATGAACACCCATAATTCAAATTCACATTGTAATAATTAGGATCACAAATATGCCTAGACAAATATTTAAAGAAAAACATTATTTCGTTTGATTTGATATGAAATTTTAATTAAATATGAAAATCTCGTAATATCTAAAGGTACTCTCGGAAAGAGTAAATCTTTATTGACTTCTTGTCAAATAAGTGAGAGTCAACATGAATAAAATGTTGATACAGTCATTACATATTAATCAAATATGTCATTATATTTTAAACCGACTAAAAATATATATTATAAATTATGACAAAAAAAAAGTATATGATATTGTAAATGTATGTAAAAAATAATTCTATATATTACTTACTTATCAAACTAAAATAAACTACACATTAATTTCATAGTTTCTTCAATTACGTGAATATGGACAAATGTATAAAGTCATGGATGCTAAAAATGCACTATTTTACGTGTCACTCTTATCTCTCTCTACCTATACCTATATGACTTGAAACCTATCCAAAAACTTTTTTTTAAAAAATGGTTTCATATCTTCCACCTATTCATTATATATATATATCGATTATTGAAGATGACTCCTTTCTTTTTTTCATTCCGTCCGACAATTATATTGAGATTCAATTAAATTATCTACTGCAAGGTTCATTTCTAATGAAGTGCTTTTCATATGATTTTCTTTTTCATTCTAAGCGTTTGAAATTAAAAAGTTTGATGAACAATAAATTAATTTTAACTATCTCACTACGATTCATATCGATAAAAATGTGACTCTTTTTTAAAACATGAGAAAAACAAGAGTATATAATCGACGGTGAAAACAAAGCTAGGTGCTAAGACAAAATTATTTATGTCACCTAAACATTGGGAAGGAACTAAGAAGATATATCTAGCTAGATGAAGACTTTGATAAAATTCCAATACCAAAAGAAGTATTATTTTAAAAAATAAATAGATTGGGGTCAATTTATTTATGTATTATTTGAAATTGAGCAATTTTGTTTTCTCGTTAAAATTTTGATTTTAATATTACTATTATCCTTAGAAAATAATCTCATATTGCATTAAGTTTCCGGAGTTTTCACTCTAAGTATAATTAAAAGTTAAAAAATAAATTTAAAATTATGTTAATATTATTTGAAGAATTTTAATACATTGAGTTTATTTATTTCACAAGTACTTTCAGTACATGTGCAATTAATAATCTGAACTTTTTCTTTCTTTCTTTCTTTAAGTTAAGACTCTTTTTCATTCTCTTTATTTATTTATTTTGGTTATATATTTTATTTATTTATTTAATGTAGGTGAATATAGTAGAAAAAAAGAATTCAAAGTTGTCAATTAGATGTTTTAGAGAATAAAAAAATGTATATAAATAGTGACATAAGTTTCTATCAATGGATATTATAATGCAAAAATTTATATGTACAGCGGCCAAAAATATTATTCATAGGAATTTGGGGCGCATTTATTTTACAACCAAAAAATTGGTAGGGGGGGCAGAGTATTAAATTAAATTCATATGTTCAAAAAAATGTGGGGGAAGGGGGGTGGACCTGAAATTAAAGAGAATAAGAAAAGGAAAATTGTATACCTATGATGAAAATATTTGATTGGGAGCGTTATCTTCAAAAATGAAGTAACGTGTGAATTTGGTTAGTTTTGACATTAAATAGTAAATGAAAAATAAAAAATAAGATAACAATTTTATCAACGAATAACACTTAATTTTCAATAAAAAAATCATACTTACCTAGAAAAGATATATAAATGTATAAAAGGTTGAAGAAGTTAAGGCTATTATTGGTTCCTGAAAAAAAAAAAGGTTGCTATTCGTAGAATAAGCAGAGATATTAGAGATTAAGAACAACAATATAAAAATAAGAGAAACAATAGAAGATAAGTTTTATTTTCTTTTTTCAAGTATATAAAACGACATTCTTAAAACTTTTTTTTTTTGGAATACATTAGGGAATATCAAAAGATCTCATAATTATGATTTATGATATTAATCTTCACAAAGGAGGTGATGGTGTAACCGTGTAAGTATTACAACTCATAAGGAGGAATTATACTCCTTCCTTCTGTTCCTTTTTAGTTGTCGTGTTGTATATTTGAAAGTCAATTTAAATAATTTTTAAAGTTAAATTAAATTACATTAATTTGATATTTTAAATTAAAGATTTAGATATTCAAAAATTATCCAAAAAATATTATAAATTACAAGTTTTTGCATACAATATAATAAAAAAAATACATCGTAAAATACTAATCAATTTTTTTATTGTTTGACTCTAAAAAAAAGAAAAATAATGGAGGTAATTAAAAATTATGAATATCCATAATTAAGAAATAATAATATTTACAATGATTTAAACAGTTGAAAAAATTTATTTTTGATAAAAAATTATTATTAGAGTAAGAAAAGTCTAGATGGTCCTCATTGGCTCCTCAAAATTAAAAAATAAATAAATTATGACATTATTATTATTATTATGCAAATTTTGACCTCTTTCGATCACTTAATTAATTCTACTCATATCCCTAATAAAATATGATAAAATCCAAATTTATGACTATGGTCTTATTTACTTATAAATAATATACACACTCACAAAAAAAAATGCATATCAACTTCTCCCTTTGAGCCTCATTTATTATCACAATCCATTTAACCATTTTTTTGTTGAAGAAAATTATTATCAATGGCAAATTTGATTTCAAAATCAACAAAATTTAACCATTTTCTTCTAAACACAAGGGTTCGTTTCTTCTCACCATTTACAACTTCTTCCGGCAACGGAGGTGGTGGTTTTATTAAGCCGACGGGGAGTTTTTCCGGCGAGTCTGCCACCATTTTTCGGCCGGAACGTTACCAGTCCGGTAAAGCTGGAGAGCAGCTAGATACAATTGACTATGAAGAAGTTGAAAATCAGGTAATGTTTTTTACTATTTCCCTCCGATAACTTTTTAGCGACATAATCAGAAATTTATATCAACGAAAAAGAACTACTATTAAAATGTCATATTTGGAATTTAAACATGTGATCGATCGAAACAACTTTTGAATTCCTAATTTACTAAAAAAATCATTTTTTTTAATAATCGTAATGTTTAGTTAAATTTCTGCACACTTTAATTTGTTTTACTATATAAATATCAAATAATTATATATATCTAATAAAATTGGAAGATGATAAGGAGTTATATAGTAGTATTAGTTTTGACGGTAGAATTTGAATTCGAAATCTTAGGAACTTTAATAGATTCTAAGTTAAAAAGTTTATTTAATTTTAAAATAATAATAATAATGAAAAAAATCATAATAATAATTCAAGAAAGTTTGGTATTAGACGATTTGAACAAATGTGACTCACCATCACCATGACGTGTTTCATTTTGAGATGTTTGAAAAGAAGTTTGGCATTTATCCAAGAAAACAAAATAATTACATTTGCCAAGTGTAAGCGTTAGATCGTTTGATAGGTGAAATAAGAAAGTATAATTTTAGTATCAAATACATTAGAATTATTTTACCTTATCATTTAATGATAGACAGTGAAATAAGTTATCTCATATAAATAACGAAATAATATACTCTTTATAAGCTATGTTTTTCTTTTACAAAATTTAGACTGATGTTTTTTAAATGTAAATTTATGAATCAAGTTTTTTATTTAAAAAAATTAAAATCATGATTTGAAATTTTAGATTTATGGCCCCAAATTGCATATTCAGACACTAATTTAAAACCATAACTTTATATCCCTTTATATGATATGTCCAAACGCAAACTTAAGAATACTAATTTGTTAATAGACTTTAATTCCCAAAAGAGTAGTTACTCTTTTAGTTAGGTTAGACTTTTATGAAATCGATTTTAATTGTCTTTATGTATACAATAAATTCAGTTGTCAGATTGTTAGGTAAGATGTTATTAAATCATTTTTATTCGTCTTTAATTCCGTAAATACTTTATCTTTTTTTTTTCTAATTTGGGTAAGGAAAATGGAAAAGGGAAAGAGGTTGCCAAATAGGGAATATAATATTTACTGTCAAACAGCCAATTAATTGAGCTACTAAGTTTTTTTTTAGTTCGGTTGATAATATTGCATGCTTTTCTTTTTGATTTATTTATTTAATTCTAACTTGATACTGTGTTTAAGAAAATAAAGAAGAAATTTTAACTGTATAATCTTAAGCTAAAGATATGAGAATGTATTAGAATATTTTAAATATTTTTTTGTGGTCTTAATATATCCTATGAAAAGTCGAAATTAAAAATTACCAAAAAAATGAGATATTTGTAAAAATAGAACAAGAAAAAATAACTTGACGGATGATATTAACCAGTCAAGTTATTTTTCTTCTAGAAATTTAACATAAAATAGCTAAATTTTCTTCTAAATCAAATATATAATCACCCTTTCTCGACGTCTCCGTCATGTGTAGGCAGCCATGTGATACATGTTGTTGTTGTTACACTTGTCAGTGGTGAACACTACAAAACAATGTCTCCTCTTATGTTTTAACCTATTTTGACATAAGTACAATTATTTTTTAAAGAATAGTAACTTTTAATTTTATTTCAAAAATAGTATTGGACAGTTTATCTCTTGATTTTCTAAACTGAACAAGTATTGTTAAACAATTATTTTTAATATAATGGACAAGTAAGGATATACGACTAGTACCTGGTTATTAAAATTTAAAATTTTGAAAAAGTGTTTTGTTTCCTTTTTTTTTTTTTCTTCTCAAAAACTTGTACAATGATCCAAAAGAAGGTTATGAGAATTTTTCATTTTTTTTTTCGAAAAATTTACTTTATTCTATATATAGTTTCCTCTTCTAGTGTCTCAATTCCATGAACATTTCCTTCTAGTTCTTGATGAGTAGAGCATCAAGAAAATATAAAAATAAAAACTTAAAATTTTACTACTTCATATAATATGATGGGATTCCTCTTCTCCAATTGTAAACAAACTCATAGAATTGTTCGTAAAAAACACTTACACTTGTTGGTTTTTCATCAACAAGACTTTTATCATTGAAAGAACAATCTTCTCTGTTTGCTGAAAATGACGATGATTTTCAGGTTATTATCATTTCATCAAGTTTTATTTGTAACGACACGTACAATGATGATTCATGTAATTGTTGGAATTGGCAGGTGATGGATTTTCCTGGTGGAAAAGTTCCAATTACTTCTCAAATGAAGTTTATTTCGGAGTTGTCTGAAAAGAGATTACCTTGTTATAGAGTTCTTGATGATGATGGTTATCCACTTCCAGGGACAATCTTTGAGGAGGTAATTTCAAATCTCATTTCTATTGAATTGAAAAAGAAAAAAAAATGAATTGAAATTT
This sequence comes from Solanum tuberosum, assembly GCF_000226075.1. Classification (NCBI taxonomy): domain Eukaryota; kingdom Viridiplantae; phylum Streptophyta; class Magnoliopsida; order Solanales; family Solanaceae; genus Solanum; species Solanum tuberosum. The sequence goes on along the minus strand of NW_006239141.1, from coordinate 1,035,142 downwards.
GATGCATTTATTTGGTTAGGTGAGCAAAGAATTGGCAATAAAGATGTATAGTTCAATGGTGACACTTCAAACTATGGATACCATTTTTTATGAAGCACAAAGACAGGGGAGGTTGTCTTTTTATCTCACAACTGCTGGAGAAGAAGCTATCAACATAGCATCTGCTGCTGCTCTCTCCTTAGACGACTTCGTGTTACCTCAGGTACTTTTTTGCTATTATTATTGTTATTCAGAGACGAATTCAAGATCGTAGGTTCAAAATAAGTGTAATCTTTTTATACGTTGTATGAGCTGAAAGCAATGAATTTGGCACTTTCTTGTATCATGTTTAGTAGCATTTTTTTGGTTATATTTGTTCTAATAGATTTTAACAATAGTTTCATGATCCTACAACCGGGAAATGATGTAATTCAATATGTTGTTGTACATTGCAGTACAGGGAAGTAGGGGTTATATTATGGCGCGGTTACCCCTTGGAACAGGTTGCCAATCAATTGTTCGGAAACAAGTTTGATTATGGAAAAGGAAGGCAAATGCCATGCCACCATGGTTCTAATGAGCTCAATTACTTAACTGTTTCTTCGCCAATCGCGTAAGAATCTCAAAGTTTTTAGCATTTTCCCTTAAGATTCAGGATATTCCATCTAAACAATTTTCTGCTCCGAATTCCATTTTCATCAGAACACAGATTCCTCAGGCCGTGGGCGTTGCTTATTCCCTCAAGATGGAAAAAAAGGAGGCTTGCGCGGTCACTTACTTTGGAGATGGCAGCACCAGTGAGGTAATTAAACTAAGCAAAATAACGCGATTTTTAGGCATATTCTACGTCAATTGGCTGATTTTTTCATGATGTAATTTGCAGGGAGATTTCCATGCTGCATTAAACTTTGCAGCGGTACTGGATGCTCCTGTTGTCTTTATATGCCGCAACAATGGATGGGCCATTAGCACTCCTATAAACCAACAATTTCGAAGTATTTTCCTAAAACTCATTTGATATACAATGCACCTTTTACTAGTAATTTTCTCCAAGGTAGATTTTCTGATGTCTTGTTATGTCAGGTGATGGAATCGCCTCTAAAGGACAAGCGTATGGTATTAGAAGCATTCGTGTAGATGGCAACGATGCCTTGGCAACTTATAGTGCTATTCGTGCAGCTCGCAAAATGGCAATTAAGGAACAAAGGCCAATATTAGTAGAGGTAAAAACTCACATCAGAGTTCAAGTTACAACACAATGTTGCAAAATCTGGACTGAATCTTGAAATTGTTAAAACATAAATCACTCTTATAAGTACTAGCTTGACATTCTTTGTGTAACTTTTAGGCCATGACATACAGAGTAGCTCACCATTCAACATCTGATGATTCAACCAAGTATCGACCCGTGGAGGAAATCGAACACTGGAAAACAGCAAAAAGTCCAATAGCAAAATTCAGAAAATACATTCAAAGAAATGGCTGGTGGAGTGATGAAAATGAATCCAAACTTCGCGGAGACATCAGAAAACAGGTTCAATATTGGCAGAACAACATTGATCTTCATCTGATATCTGCTAAATACTTATAATGTTTTGTTTCTTCTTCTTGAATCAGGTGTTGGAAGCTATTCAAGCAGCAGAGAAGGTGGAGAAACCTTCATTGACAAATTTGTTTACAGATGTTTATGACAAAATGCCATTAAATCTTCAAGACCAAGAGAAATCTGTTAAGGATGCTGTTAGAAGATTCCCAAAAGAATATCCTTCTGATGTTCCTATATAAGCTTATAGTGTTTTATGATTAGGGGCAGAGCTACAGCTTCACAATTACTTCATTTGTGTTTAAATATTCGCGTTATATGTATAATTAATTAGTAAACTCTTATCTTCTAGAATTCAAAACTCATAAACTCAAAATCCCAACTCCGTTTCTGAATAGCTAGCTAGAATGCAACTCTGAAATTGCCAAAGTTCTATAAAGTTATATATATATATATAAAAATATCTACATTAAAAACAAAAGTTCTGAAACAAATGCTTGACTTCATCTCTCGTCTAGTATATGTTAATGGTATTAACTTTCTCTCTGTTGATGGCTTGATTTTATAATGAGTATGTTATAGTTATTCAATTTGTATATGTCAATTAAGAAAAATGCATTTGAGTATACTCTATTCTCTTTAGATACTACTTAAGAAATTTCACTGAATTATTGTTGTGATTGATTATTAATAGTGGATTTATTTTGGAAAACAAAATTTTCATATTATCTAGTGAAAAACACAAGTCTACTACTATTAGAATGACATATCAAACATTGTATTTAAAAGAGAAAATCTTTTATTTTTATATAAGATACTTTTTATAAAGACATAATAATAAAAATTATTGGTCATCTAACTCTAATTCTATTAATGAAATTTATATAAGAAATATTTGATGAATATTTTATAATTATAATTTTAATGCATATTATTTTATTTGTTTGACAAAATTTATTTAAAAGAAACTTTTGTAAATTAATTAGTGCATTATGCATAGCGCAAATATATTTTTGAGTAAAGTTTATGTTTAGCAAACATAAAAATCATATTTGTATGCTATATAACTATAGTTTGCATATGCATCAGATTTGTATAAATCGTTGGCAGCCTCTCGTTTGTATAAAGCGCAACGATTGTATATGTATATCGGTTAGATAATTGTATATATGTAGCTACTATGTATATGTATCAATGATTGTGTTTGTATATCTGCATAATATTTGAATTTGTATACGATTGAATTGAAATAAAACATTTGTATATCAAATTTCTCTCTCTCGCTTTATACAACACAAAGTATAGATTGTAATTTGTATAATTTGTGTTTGTATAAAGCGAGAAAAAGAGAAAGGGAAAAGAAAATTGGTAGATGAAGATATGTATTTGTATAATTATAAGTGTACAGGACGAAAATATATGTATTTGTATTTGTATATATAATTTTCTCTCGCTTTATACAAACACAAACACAATTTATACATTTGTGTTTGTATAAAGTGAGAGAGGCAAGGGAGAGTGGGGAACGAGATCTAGGAGAGTGGGGAGCGTGATTCGCTGGAGAGAGAGGCAAATGATAACTGTTTGCTACAAATTACAATTAAATGAAACTGTGTTATAACATTTAATTTGAATTAATAGTTTGCTATTTTATACAATTTTCCCTATATTTTATAGTATCAAAAAATGAGGAAAAAGAAGAAGAAATATCATTGTTAATTATCGAGATGTGTTACATCACTTTATCTATTCCTAACTTTGTATTATATATAAGATATATAAGCACAAACCTAATAAATATTACTAATACAATCTCAATTTATATGACACTGATAGAATTTTAAGAGTTAAACAAATTTTTCTTTGATCATAATTTTTAAAACTAATTTAAGCTATTAATTATTGTGATTCATAGTACTTTTAACATAATTTGTAAATATATAAATAACTGAAAATGCCTTTACTCCATTAGTTCCTCTATTTCAATTTATGCGACACAATCAAATATTTTTTTAAAATAATTGTAAAGAATAAGAAGTGGTGGATCAATTTTCATAAGTTTAGTGAATAATGTGAAATACTTATACAAATAAAAATATGGAAGAAACAAGAAAATGTAGGATCGTTTGTGTACTTGGCTAGTCAAGCATGGCATGATCTATAATTATATACATTTTTAGGCTTATGTTATCAAGAAATAGAGAAATAAATCTCTATGCAGTATTAATCCAAAATAATCGAGCTTTAATACAGATATCGATCGAAGAAAAAAGGAAATAGCTATACACACAAAAAATTTAATTGCCGGCCCAAAACTAATAGTAGTAGTAAATATTTTTTCATGAAAATAAAAGATTGAAATACATATAGATGAAAATGGAGTTGTGTTTCACAAGGATTGAGAAGAATAAAAGATAAGAGAAGAGGACGTATGAGCTAATCGAAGAAGATGACATCCAATATTCATTTGCTAAAACCCTCTTTCTCTCCTCCTAAAACCCTACCCAGATACTCTTCATCTCCATTCACCGCTTTCAATTTCCACCTAAAACCTCGCCGGAATTCCCTCTATATTGGCTCAAAGCCCTTCAATGTCTACCCTTGTAAAGCTGCTGCCTCCACTTCCAGTTCCAATTCTAACTCTGCTGGTGATGAAACTGAATCAGCTCAGCAGCTGTTTGAGGTTAGCTTTCTCTCTCTCTTTTTTTTTCTTGAATGATGTGGTTTTGCGCATGCTTGCATTGATGTAGATGGGAAGAATTTTTATAGTTTTAGATTTTTTCATGCTAATTTGCTGATTGGTAGGTGTATTAAGTGTATTACCTTGGCTTTGAAGGTTAAATTTACGGAATTTGATAATCGAATTTTTGCTTGCTGCCGAAACATAATACTTTTAACAATTAGTTAACTTAGGAATCCTATTAGGGTGATGGAGATTGCATGAATTGTTTTGTTGAATGAATTCCATGGAACTTGATACAGAGTTATTCCTTTTGGTTACCGGATACTCTAGTTGGTTGCAGAATTTTTATCTGTTTATGGGAATTTATTGAACAATCTCAAGTATGATTATGATTCCTGAGATAACCATATTTTGCATTATTCGGATTAGAAGTACGTGGTAAAACAATTAAGGGTTAACAACAACTAAATAATTATGACTTGTTACTTCAGGTTACATACAGGAAATTTGTTTTAATGCTATGATTTGTTTAATGGGATCTCAGAAACTGAAGGAGGCAGAGCGTGAAAGGATAAATAATTTAGAGGAGTTTGAAAGAAAGGCAAATGTTCAATTAGAGAGGCAGCTTGTGCTGGCTTCAGAATGGAGTAGGAAATTGCTGGCCATGCAGGGAAAGCTGAAGGGGACAGAGTGGGATCCTGAAAATTCTCATAGGATAGACTACAGTGAATTCCAAAACCTTCTGAATGCAAACAATGTGCAGTTTATGGAGTATTCGAACTACGGACAGACAGTTTCAGGTTAACTATTCTCTATGTGTTTCTTACTTTCATTTTGTTATGATGCTTGATTGAGCTTTGTACACCATATGTTAAGCAATAGAAGGTCTTCCTGCGATTGAGCATCATAACAAATTAAAAGAATTTATTTCTAGGTAGCAGACAACTTTTCCGTCCAATACACATGGTGAAAATTGGGTAAGTGTGTGTGGTTGGAGCACTTCTTGTACGGTTGCACCTCCCAAGCAAATTAACAAATCACCCAACTAAACTATTGTGCATGCATTTAGGTAAAAGGTTACAAATTTAAAGAATATGATTCTAGGTATTAGTACCTTTGGGGATCTCCGATAAAATTCTAGGTACTGAAAGCTTTGGAAGTCATTGTTACTATCTATTGTTAATTTCTGACAATATCTAACCTTATCAACTTAGTTATCACTTATCAAGATGTTTTTTCTCTAGGAATCAGTTATGCAATATCTAATAGATGATATCTTACCGCATTCCCAAGTTTGTTTATTTGGTTTCCGGTTTATTTGTAGTGATTCTTCCATATTACAAGGATGGAAAAACAAATCGTTCAGGAGGGGACACTAAAAAGGAAATTGTTTTCAAGCGTCATGTCGTTGACCGGATGCCAATAGATAGATGGAATGATGTTTGGAGGAAGTTGCATCAACAACTTGTAAATGTTGATGTGTATAATGTGAATAACATCCCTGCTGAAGTTTATTCTACTGTCGCGACAGCAGGTGTGTGGTCTATGCGGCTGGCACTTTCAGTTCTATTGTACATTTGGATTGATAATAAGATGAGACCAATTTATTCAAAATTAATACCTTGCGATTTGGGCAGCCCTCCCAAAAAGATAAAAGAGCCACTCAAGCAGCGTGCCCTTGGTTCATTAGGAAAAAGCCGGTAATTGAAAACTTTCACTGCTTGTTATATATGTTTATTGACTGTAAACTTCCTTTCAATTTTGTATGTTCTAGAGAAGTTGGATTTATACCTTTCCTCGCATTTTATCAAGTTTCATCTTTGTCACTGTAAAGCTTGAAATTATGTATGTTTTGAATCAGATGGGTTTTACTGTGAGCTTTGATAGGAGTAGTTGTCCTTTAGGACCAATTTCCCTGATAACTTTGGACTTATCTATGAAAGTGAAACACCCGAAATGCGGCACAAGCTCAAAGTTCATATGTATGTCTAGTTCACATGGGTAGAATTTAGCAACAATGTGGCATTTGGAGTAGGGGATAGGAGAAGAGTAAAATTTTGGAGGTATAAGTGGTGCGTGGATAATGCTTTGAGCATTACATTCCCCAACTTATATAGCATTCAAGCCGAAAGGAGATGATAATCTAGCGAGTTTGGAGATTACAAGATGGGGAGGCTATTGGGATTTGCAGTTCAGGATTTTTTTTTTTGAAATAGGAAGAGCTGGAGTTCCTAAGTTTGTTCGAGTTGTTGCATAAACAAGGATGCTCACCAAAGGGACATGATGTATGGGAATGGGGTTTGGGGAACAATAGAGACTCTTATGCCAAATCATTTTATGAGAAGCAGCCATGCAGAAGGGGGCCGTCAGATCGTTAGATCTGGAGTTCTCGCAAGGCCAGGCGACCAGAATTCCAGTTTCGGCGAGCTGGTTTATGTAAATCTAGGGCTGAAGGGAACTTGTTCCGACTTTTTGAAGGGTGACGGCCACTCTAGGTTGCTGGGCAAACCGGAATGGAAGTGGTTCTGGGGTTGGTTCACCTCCGGCGACCTCGCTGGAGCCAAAAAATGTCTTGGATCCGGCTAGAAATTTTAGATCCTGAATTTTGAACCTGTTTTACTGGTTCCAACTCCATTTTTGCTTCTACTAAGGAAGAAAGGACTGCTAGTCATGTTTTTGGTAACTGTTAACTGTTTTTGGGTACTAAACATGGCTGTTATGATGTTCAGGAAGATGATGTGTTGTCATTAGCATGTTTTGAGGAAGGTAGAAGCTTGATTAGTAGGGAGGGAGAGAAATACTTGATGTTCGGGGAATTTTTGGGAGTGGTCTTTGAAGGGAAGGAGGGTAGGGTGTTAGAACTCCTTTGGGACATTGAAGAAGAGGCAAAATGGGTTAGAGAAAAGGAGATTGTTGACGTGAGGGTGGGTAAGGAAAGTAGCTTGCGGAAGGATAAAAGGGAGAAGGTAACTTGCTGGAGTACAAGAGGAGAGGTAGGAGTAGGAGTCAGAGTAGGGGTATAGGAGATTGGAGGACTGCTGGTGAGGGTAAATTTTAACCTACTGGTGTTCAAGAGGAGATGTAGGAGTAAGAGTGGGGGTACATGAGATGGGAGGATGTGTGTGAGGGTAAAGTTGTTGATTATGGAAGTAAAAATTATTTCTTAGAATGTGAAGGGGGGATGAATGACCCCAATAAGAGGGCTATTACTAAAATGGGAGTAGGGAGTTGGGAGGGGAGGGGGGGACTTTTGTGCTTTTAAGAGACTAAAATGGAGGTGGTGACAGATGCGGTGGTGGATGGGTAAAATATGATTGGGTTTCGGCATTAGGGAATGCATGGGGTATCAAAGTTTTTGGGGATGACAGAAAATTGGAGGTGATGGAGGTAAGTAAGGGGGAGTTTATGATCGCAGTGCGGGTAAAATCTTGGGAAGTAGTGAGGAGTTAGGCTTCGAGGGAAGGGGGGTGTACGTTCCGGTGGGGAGGGAAGTAAAGAGAGTTTGTGGGAAGATATATCCACTATTATGATGGGTTGGGAGGTCCCTTGGGTGTTAGGAGAGGATTTTAGCACTATAAGATTTTATGAGGAGAGAGTGGATTGCAAGAGTGATCTCTAGGGCGATGGAGGAGTCCTTAAGGTTTGTTGATAACCAATATCTTATTGATCTTCCTTTGACAGGGCCACAGGGGCAAATTTTACTAGGACCAGAGCAAGTGATTCCTCATCAAAATCTAGACTCGTTAGATTCTTGGTATCCACTGATTGAGAGGAGTTGGTCCCAAATAGTGGTGGCAAATGGGTGGGTTGGGTCAAATTTGGGCTGGTTGAAAATGGGTCAACATAAAATGGGTAATAATTCAACCCGCCCATATTTGATATGGGTAAAAATGGATTGGGTAAAATACTAGTTTACCCATATTTTCATGAGTAAATAGTACTCTACTTAAGAATTCAACATGGAGAAAATATTTTAGTCTTTTTTTAGATGAAAAATGTTGAAAATGCTTCATTTAGTTTTATTGTATCATAAAAGTAAAAAAAAAAAAAAATTTCTAACTTTTCAATATAAAATATATTTATGTAATAACAAGGGGAAAATATTTTTAATTTCAAAGTAAATGAATAGTTGCATTTTAGGACTAAAACATGCTTAATGCACTTTAAGGCTTAAGCATTGTCAATACTAATACGTGATTTGCTTTTTTGACACTATTATTTATTATCCAATATAAAATTAAACAAATATAAAAATATAATTATAATTAACAAAAGAAATGTACATTTAAAATATATATTTTTGGAGGGCCAAAGACTTCACCTTTTCAATTATAGAGAAAAATAATTAGTTCTATAGAAGAACATAAAAAGGAAGAGAAGTTACAATTTTTTTAGTGATATCATGAATTTTGAGTGAATAAAAGTTAGAAGCTTAACCCATTTGGCTAATCCATATTTTACCCATATTTTTATGGGCTAAATATGGGTATCAACCCATATTTTACCCATGTAAAAAGTCACTCACCCAACCCATTAAAATATGGACGGATTGGGCGGGTTACCAAAATATGGGCTCATTTTGCCGGCACTAGTCCCAAATGTGTTGCAAGTCTCATTACCTAGATTGACTTTGGATCATACGCCTATCTTGCTAGATGGGAGTAGAAGGAGCAGTTTGCGCATTTCGTTTAGATTCAAGAACATGTAGCTCAGAGAACTAGATTATGTGGATATAGCAAATAGGTGGTGGAACGGGTCTGAAGTTTTTGGGATACTTTCTTTCTGTCTTGCTAGCATCTCTAAAGAAATGGGGAGGGCTTGGAGTGAAAGATTTCAGGATGTATAATGAAGCTTTGTTAGGGAAGTGGATATGGAGATTCGGGATGGAAGAGAATGCTCTTTGGAGGGGGGCGGTGGATAAATATGGTATAATGGATGATGGATCGAGTATAAAAAACATTGTAACTTCGTTTAGGTATGGTTTGTGGAGGAATATCATGAAGGGGTGGGAACATTTTTGTGGACATATCTCTTTCAAGGTTGGGGACGGAAGTAAGATTAGTTTGAGGACACATAAGTGGTGCAAGGAGATCGAGTTGAAGGAAGCCTTTCCTAATTTATATCGTGAATCTGGCCAGCGAGAGATGACAATCCAACAAATTTGTAGGTCTCATGAGGGTGTTATCCACTGTGACTTAAGATTCAAAAGGAACCTAAATCATTGTGAGATGGAAGAATTTAACACTTACTTAAGATTCAAAAGGAGCCTAAATCATTGTGAGATGGAAGAATTTCACAATTGATAGAGCTTTTGTATAGCCTAGACACACCAAACAACTTAATGGATGTATGGAGGTTGCAAGAGAGTGATGATGGCTTATTCACCGTTAGCTCTTTTTATAAGAAGTTGCTAGTGAGAGAGGAAGGTGCTTATCCCCAAGACTCCATTTGGATCCCTAGAGCACTAAGGAAGGTTTGTTTCTTTGTATGGTTGGCGGCAAGGGTTGTGTTATTAACAACGGAGAATCTAAGAAAGAGGAGAATCATCTATATTAGTTGGTGTTTCATGTGTAAAAGGGAAGGTGAAAGTGTAGATCACCTTCTTTTGCATTATAAGGTGGCTAGTCGGTTATGGAGGGTGGCCCTTAATTTATTTGAGATGCAATGGGTCGTACCGGGTACAGTGAAGGAGGCCTTGCAAAGTTGGACTCATAAAAGGGGGAAGGAAAACCCGAGGCTCCTGGTGCATTGCCCCCTTATCAATCATGTGGGTCATTTGGAAAGAGAGGAATATCAGGGCTTTTGAAGGTGTGGAACTTGATATTGTAAAAATGAAGAGTAGTGTTTTTTCCTTAGTTTCTTTTTGGTGTACTTGCGAGGTCCCAATTTGTATAGAGGATTGGATCTCTTCTGTCGAGAACCATATTTTGGTGTAGGTTCTCTTTTTTTGGTGTATGGCTTGTATATAGGGTTCCCCCAAATTTTAGTAAAATTATTTACCTTGTAAAAAAAAGAGAAGATGTTGACCAGGGAGGAGATTGACTATCCTTATGGTTCAATTTGGATTTCTGTGATTCCAAGAGATGTGTATTTTTCTTTCACTTGCGTAGTAGCTAGAGGGGGTAATCATGACACCGAGAATTTAAGGAAGAGAAAACTCTCTTATGTAAGTTGGTGGTTTATGTGCAAGGGCCTGGGCAGGTTAACCATCTTCTTCTTCATTACTGGTCTGTCTCAACTCTCAAGATTATGGTGGGAAACTCTGGCATGGTTTGGAGTACAATGGGTGATGCCAGGCACTTTGAAAGCAATGTTGACCAGCTGTAATTGTGGCAGACGGAGGAAAAGACATAGGGTTTGGAATGTAGCTCCATTAGCACTTAGTGGATTGTGTGGAGAGAGAAATAGGAGAGCTCTTGAAGGGATGGTGATAAATTTAGTTTAGTTGAGGACTAGCCCTCATCCCTTATTGCTTTTTGGTGCACCCATGAGATCCCCTTAGGTATAGAAGGTTGGATGCCTTTTGTAGAAAAACATTTGTTTTTGTAGATATTCTACTTTTTGGCATATCTCTTGTATATGGGCGTTTGTTTTTCCCAAACATAAATAAAATCTTATTACTTAAATAAAGAAAACACTGTGCGTATCTAATTTTCTTTTTACCATCTGGCATCAGTGCAAAATTCATATCAGCAGAAGAAAAAACTGGTATAACTTTTGATGATTTTGCTGGCCAAGAATATATTAAGAGAGAACTTCAAGAGATTGTTCGAATATTGAGGAATGAAGAAGAGTTTCAAGACAAAGGGATTTATTGCCCAAAAGGTGTGCTTCTCCATGGTCCTCCTGGAACTGGCAAAACACTTCTGGCAAAAGCTATAGCTGGAGAAGCAGGATTACCTTTTTTTGCTGCTAATGGTACTGATTTTGTTGAGGTGAGAAGTACTTGCAATTCCGACACACTTAAATGGAGGAGTAAATTCCAACAGCTGCAAGATTATTAAATTTTCTTTAATTGACTATTGTTTTGGGCAACAACATCCACTTACAGGGTTAACCACAGCATGTATGACTATATCTGCTATAATGGACTCCAAAATGAAAGCTACATTCCGGTTATGTTTGGCAAAACCAGATGTATCATTTTCCTGATTTCCCTGCCTATTCGAACAATTGTTTGTTAAAGATACCAAGGTTTTTTTACTTTCCATTTCAAAAAAGAATAAGAAAAGATAACAAGGTTTTCATTAGCTTCTGTTTCTTGAACCTGTATTTATTTCTTGTAAACACTTGCAAGTTTTTCCATTTGTTTCTTTGTTTTTGTTTATTAACCTCTATATATATATATATAAACCTCATTTCACTTTTCAATTTTGTTTTAGCTTATTGTCTATAGGTCCTCTAGATCTGAAAGAAACATTGTGGGATATCTTTTTGGATGCTATAATTTAGCACAGCTCGATTGAATGTCTTAAGTCATTACTTCCTGCTAATAAACTTTTCATAAACATTTACCTGCCTTCTGAGCTATATTTGCTATGCTACAATGCTGGATTGTGGACCATCAACAATCAATATTAGCTTCCCCACAAAAGCAGGGATATACTCTAATATGGATTCTTGTAAAGCATATAGATGATTCTTTGATGGCCAGTCCTATGTTGTGGTCTCCCTAGGCATGATTCAATTGTTAATGTCCAGAAACTCCTCAGAAATAATAACCTTATGTGTGTCAGTCTTGGTATGTATCAGTTAGCAAATGTAAAACATCTAATACGTGTGAACATTGTCTTTACTTTCTACAGTACAGTCTCTAGGAAAATTTACCTAACGGCTAACCTATGTTTGGTGTGGAAGTATTTGTTCATCCAATCCAAGACCTTAAGGTTAAGGGTGAAGTGACTTTGGACATTTTTTACCCTTGCACAAACAACGAGGGAGAAGTGTATTGTCTAATTCCATCCCACACGTGTACTGAAGAAGTTTTTTTGTTACTAATACTTTTTTAAGTAAGAGAGAGAGAGGAGACTCAGTAGGAGTGAACATGAAGTAAAGGGAGACAAATGAGGCTCAACATGCTAATCAGTGTCTGCAGCAGTTTTAGTGGCTCGATGGGTTGTATTGAGATATATATGTGTATATATATATATAAAAGCCCAGAATAGCTCCATGGGCTGTATTGAGAGAGAGAAGCCATAACGATAGAACAAGAAGAGAGAAAGCTACTGGCTTGATGAGCCTAAATTGAGAGAGATAAGTCAAGTGCCATAGAACATGAATGTAGAAACCGGTTGTAAAAACGAGCTCTCTTAGCTCTGATTTCATGGTTAAAAAGTGGACCTTCTGCTTAAAAGTTAAATCAATCTCAAAAGTTAGCTCTTATGATGTTGTCCCAGACTATACAGGGAGATGATGATGCATTCCCTCCAATTGGTTCTAATACCAATTGTTGTAGACCGAGTATGAAAGCCCAACCCAAAATACTAGATGAAGATGATTATAGAATTCAACATGGTATCAAATCAGCTAAGAGATCATAGTTCAGATTTCTCTGCCACTCAAAAAGTGATTTTATCCTTCTTTTGCCCCTTGAAAAAGAATCTAGCACAATGTGAGGAGGCGTGTTGGACATAATAATAGAGTTATAAAAAGTGTGCTCTCTCTAATAGTTTAAGCTTGAAGATGAGGTGGTCACACAATTTACTTAGTTGGGGATTGTAAAGAGCAGGGATTTGAGGAGTGGAAGTAAATGTGGAAGGAGAAGGATCACTTACCTCGAGTATAAAGAGGAGGTGGTTAAAGTGGATGAATTGGGTAGTGGTCTAGTGGATCCATCGTCTTCTATTCCGAAGAGCTTGTTTACTAGAATATTGTGTACAAGTTCCTTACTATCTCCATGAGAGTGTTGCGTTCTATTTTGTAATAAATACACCTTGTCTTATTCATGCGGAAGTCTAAGGCTTTGATATTATTGAAAATGGTAATATTTGAGACTACTGAATTGCCGATTTCAAAGTGCATGTGGGTCCAAAAATGGTGATAGAATTTTCCACCTTCTTTATATCCCTTGCCACTATGTTTAGGTAGACAGTTATCTTTGCTTCTCCTTTGTGCAGTGGAGTTTGGGTGTGCTCTGTTAGTCAGAATTCCTTGTTTGTCTGTCTGTAATAGAGGTGCAGCAAGCATGTCCTCAAAATAATGTACCCATTCTCTAATAAATCAGGATCTTTTGCTCTCCTTATCCAACCGTGTTGGTGGCTTCAAGAAATATGCTCTTAACAGTCTAACCTTCAACTGTGTAACTAAAGAGAGGAAAAATTAGTGGGAGGAAGTAGAAAAGAACAGAAGCATGTTTCTTAAGGCCCTTAGCCTAACCTTCTATACTTCCATAATATGTGGATACTATCTATGTTCGCACTCCAATATTTGATTCAGGAATTTCTCTTTTTAGTTTGGCAGCATTTCTAGCTTCTAACCTTTCACATCTATGCAGATGTTTGTTGGTGTGGCTGCTTCACGTGTGAAGGATCTCTTTTCTAGTGCCAGGTCATTTGCTCCTTCTATTATTTTCATTGACGAGATAGACGCAATTGGCAGCAAACGTGGTGGACCGGATATTGGTGGGGTATGATACACATATTATTCTTTTTTTTTTTCATTTTGCATATTAGAAATTATTCTCCCAGAAGCAATTTTCGGTTTCGAGGTATTACTCTCCGCTGGTAATTATTGTATGAAAAGAAGTTTAAGTTCATATGTAACTTGGGTGCATGCAATCTTAAGTCTACACCCATTTGCATATGTTTCCATACCCTTCTTCTATCTCTGTTCCTACATGTTATTCTGTATTTTGCTTCGAAACCCATACAACCAACAAACCGGAAAGGAAAGAAAGAGAGGGTGAGTTTTGGGGGGCAAGGGTTTAAATTAAGGGACGTAGATTAACTTAAGCACATCTAGTGGAGAGTTTATTTTCAGGTGCTCCTTTGTGAATTTGATGATCTTCTTTACTTAGACTATTATTCACCATTTTTGTATCGACAAATGCAATATTAAATTATATGTTGGAGACATTATCACTACTACAACAACAGTAACCATAATTCACTCCCGAACTAGTTGGATTTGGAAATAGGTCTGCTCCATTGGAGCTGTTCCCTTTCAATAACTTGTCTTTACAGAAAAATTAGAGGTTTCCGGATGCTGGAGGTTATCTGCATTACCAACATATAGTACTCCTCTAAACAATCTAAAAAGAATGGAGTCTTGACCAACACTAGACTTGATGTAAGTGTATCAACACTACTAACCTTTAATCCCAACAAGTTGATATCGCGTAATAAGATCTTTTACTTATATTGTAAGTTTTTCTATAGGTTGCATGGACACTGACATTGTAGGCAAACAACTTCATTTCACATGACTTTAGGTGTATCTCATCTCGTTCTTAACACTTTTTAATAATCATAATGTCATACTTATGGACCGGCATATTTGGAAATCTACGTAGAATTGCAGGTCTCACAATTGTTTTTACAAAATTTGCCGTTCACCAGCATAAGTATCTTCCTGTTGCACCCTTCTATTCAGTCATTCTATCTTATCTGTTATACCGTTCTCCCAGAATACCTAGTTATAGATATCTGAATTGTCTAAATTTAGGTATCAATCCCGTCTAATCTCATTTCAATGTCATTCTTGTTTTGGGTAGCTAATCTATAATCCGTATATTCTGTATTACTTCTAATACTAAAATCCTTTTTCTCTAGAGTGCTTCTCCAATGTTTCAGCTGGTTCCCTCACTAATTTCATTAATAAACATATATATGGGCTGTACTGGAATAACTTTATATGGTAAACGACATGTATTTTCTTTCTTAGGGTGGTGCAGAGAGGGAACAAGGGCTTCTTCAGATACTGACAGAAATGGATGGATTTAAAGTCTCAACATCACAGGTACATTGTAGTTAAGATGATGGTTTCCCGTAAAGAAGTAATGAGAGCTTCTTAGGTTTGCTGTTAATGCTGGGTTATCAGGTCTTAGTTATTGGTGCAACCAATAGATTGGATATTCTTGATCCTGCCCTGCTACGAAAGGGTCGTTTTGACAAGATTATTAGGGTTGGTTTACCCTCAAAAGACGGTAGATTGGCCATATTGAAGGTATGTGTCGCTGTACACTAGTGATTGACATCTGTTAATCTTTTGAAGATTGTCTGTAGTTTTTGTGTTAGTATGTTTTGTTTTGATTCTCATTTCAATTCTCTCAGGTGCATGCTCGGAACAAATTTTTCCGGTCAGAAGGGGAAAAGGACACTCTATTGCAGGAAATTGCAGAGCAAACAGAAGATTTTACTGGAGCTGAACTTCAAAATATATTGTACATAATCCTCAACTGTAATTCCTTTTGATTCTGCATTTGGGGGGACTAGCTCACACCTCCTCCTGTGCAGGAATGAAGCTGGAATTTTGACCGCAAGGAAAGACTTGGACTATATAGGACGAGATGAACTCCTTGAGGCATTAAAGAGGGTAGGTGCTAAAAATTGAGATACGCAGCATCTGTTGTATGTTTGATTTAGTACATTATGTTCATGTTATACCATTTAATATTACAGCAAAAAGGCACATTTGAAACGGGTCAAGAAGATAGTACTGAGGTCCCTGAGGAGTTAACACTAAGACTAGCTTACAGAGAAGCTGCTGTTGCAGTTCTTGCTTGTTACCTTCCAGATCCCTACCGACCGTTCACTGAGGTTGTATTCATATAAATATCATATTAGTCAATCTTAGTATTTCTTAAATTTGTGACTTGCTCACATTTGTGCCAATTGGTTTCGATATAATGACAGACGGATATCAAATCCATTCGTAGTCAGCCCAATATACAATTCGTGGAGATTGGAGGCAGAGTGTTTAAAAGGAAAGCAGATTATGTGAACTCAATAGTCCGTGCATGTGCTCGTAAGTGGGAAATAAAATAGTATTTCAGTTCAATATTTCTGTTCTATAAACACTTGACGTGAATCTGTCTATGGATCTATGTTTGAAATCTCTGTTTCTCGTCTTCACTGTTCATATCCAACAATGATATTTAATATAAGACAGTTAAGTGCACAATGATATTTAAAGTGAACAATGATATATACTTTAAAAAACAAATGCGCTTAATGGGCTGAGATCTGAATAATTCAGATTCAGACTCTTGTTAAGTGCAAATAAATGAGTCCTAAATCTATGCTTTATTGCTTCTTTTTTTTCTTTCAAAATTGCATAATATGATCCATAAGTCTATTACTCTGATAGTTGACACAAAGTTGAGTATCTACCTTGTTATATACTAGACTAGACTTGTACGTCTCATATAGTGAAATGACGTTTTTCTAAAGTATGTGTTTCAAATCGGTAAGTCACTAATATAAAGGAGACTTCTGGATATTAGACTGCAGTTTTAGCTGTACTTGTTCTCTTGTTTATTCATGATCCCCTTGAGTTTGGTATTTGCTTTGAGAAAATATGCACTGTTAGACAATGAAGATTCAATACAATGGCATGAACATGATGCCAAGGCAAACCCATGGAAATACCCCTTATGTGTACAATATCAATCTGCTTAAAAGGCCACTCTTTTTGTATCTTTGTTTTTTCCTCCTTTTCTTGGTTTGATTCTTTCACATGGGACACTGATAGATTGAATCTGTAGCCAGAGTAATTGAGGAAGAAATGTTTGGAGTTGACAATCTATGCTGGATCTCTGCAAAAGCAACTTTAGAAGCTTCCAGGCTTGCAGAATTTTTGATACTGCAGACAGGGTTGACTGCCTTGGGAAAGGCTTATTACAGATACCAGAGAGATCTCTTACCAAATGTCAGTATATACTAGATCTTGTAAATGTTAAATCTAATAAACGTCTAATTTTTAATCCAAGTTATTGTGTTTTGCAGCTCCCTGCTAAAATTGAAGCACTAAGAGATGAGTACATGCGATATGCCGTGGAGAAATGCTTATCTATTCTAAAGGAGAACCATGATGCTGTAGAGACAATTACAGGTAAAGTTGGTTAACCTTGATTGTCTGGTCACTTTAAGTATTGTCTTCCCTGAATTGGCGCCGAGTCCATGAGTAAGACTTGTAAAATTGTGCAACTGGTATTGGCCACTTACCGTTGATTGGCTTATGCTTGTGTGTCTGTTGATCAGATGTGCTACTTGAGAAAGGAGAGATCAAAGCCGATGAAATTTGGAGCATTTACAAAAGATCACCTAAAAGTCCTCAGGTGATTCTTTACTTCTCTTTCCAGTGTTTATTATTGACATAATTGAGGAAGACTAATGCAATTTTCTTCTTTTCTCTTCCCTCCCGAAGAAAAGGAAAAAATTAAGAATGAGCCTGCTTATTTCATTAATAAAATATTTTGGAGGATTACGGTTTGGTGGTCTTTGGAGTAGATTTGGCGTAACTGCTTTTGTATCGAAACTCCTGGGATTGGGAAACATGTTGCATGTTTAGAGATCTCGAACACCGGTTCCCTCAGAAAATGCCATTCTGTTTTCTGTCTGAGGCATACAGGCAACCACTTCTTGCCTTTTTTCCCGATAAAGAGAGTAGGATTTTCGCTTCTTGCCTTTTCCCCTCTCTTGATTCACTAGTCTGATTTAACCTTCACGAATCACTTCACTATAGCGGTTTTTGAGATAAAGCTGGTAATTCTGTTGATCAAAGAATAGAACTTTGGGGATGAATCCCTTTCTTGACGGATTGCCTTTACTCGTGCACAACTTTGGTGTCTGCATGTAGAGGTTATCCTTCTCTCTATATGCTTCTTAGTGTTATAAGATGGCTCAACATTCAGGTAAGTCACTTTACCCGGGTGCGCACCTGGACTTGTGTCCAGGCTCTTGGGTTACATGTTGCATCGTATAAGAGAACTAGCACACTGTTCATTTGGAAAATGCAATGTGGCATTGCACAATCTGACCTACCTTATTATGATTAATTGTAGCTGTTTTTTTTTTTTTTGATTCGCCATTCTGCTGCTTTCAGCATCCTATATATTTGTCCAGGTAACTAGATCAATTGCCGCAACCCCTTCCCCCTTTTTTGGGTAGCTTATTTCCTCACCTTTTCCAGTAGATTTAAATTGCAATTGATGTCAGGTGAGGATTAGCACATTGACAGGAACAAAGAGAGGAGACTCAAAGGGGGATGTGGTGATTCAGGGAAAGTAGGGAGATTAGAAAGTTGAAGGCCTGTGTAGTGGTGGTGAGGGGGAGTACTGCGGATGCTCTTAGTTAAGGCGGCTTTTTCTCCCCCCCTCTAATACCCATTTTCTTTTCCCATTATATAACCTACTATTATCATGACTCTCGGTAGCTTTGGAAGCTGCACCTTGGTGCCAAATCCTATTGCTGTACATACGCAAAAAAATTACTTGATGGAATATAAACTATTCAGGGGGCCAAATCGCCAATGAACAAACGTCTATCATGGCCTGCAGTGGGTTACAGTTCATTCTTACATAGTACTCTTTTTGCCTGTTATCGTGTAATGGCATTTATATTTTTAAAGTTTTTTCTTTTGTCAGCCTACTGTGAGTCCCATCGATGAATATGGATCCCTTATATATGCTGGACGGTGGGGAGTCCATGGAGTTTCACTTCCAGGGAGGGTGACGTTTGCACCTGGAAATGTTGGATTTGCAACTTTTGGTGCACCTCGACCTATGGAGGTAAGCATGATGGATGCTCTATTTATTGATCTTTATGATGAATACTCTATGTATTGATGTCATTTCATGCTTTTATGCAGACCCAGATAGTTAGTGATGAAACATGGAAGCTAATAGATGGCATATGGGATAAAAGGGTCGAGGAAATGAAAGCTGCTGTATCACTAGAAACTGAAGAAGATGAGGAGAAGCCAAAACTTCTGATGGCCAGCCATTTCCTATAGATCCAAGTATCCAATACAGGTTATGCCACTAGTCTCTGAACGGCATATATTGTGCAGCTATGGCTTTATTTTGTCTGCTTCAATTCCATGAGGATGTAACATCATCTCTGATTGCTTGAGTTTGAAGGTCAGATCGGGTTGACTGGTAAAGCTTGCATTATGCTTGGCCCCATTTTTTAAATAAATAAATGAGCATTATTGGACCTGAAAGTGTTAGGTGTAGAGCCTGACTTGTTCACTAAAAGCAAAGATCAAACTGAAGTAGGTGGGCTATTGCTTTATCATAAGCTAAGAGCGGACATCCCAACTCCTTTACATTTCTTAAACTTGATTATAGGATATTAAGTGCATGCCTACTGTTAACTTTTTTCTAAGAAAAAGTAAGGGGCATGCCTACTGTTAAACTTTAAATGCCCTAAAATATTATAGGGAGGACTCTACCCATGGATATCATGAAACTGTATACAATTCACAGAAGTAATGCAACATTTTATAAAACTAAGCTTTTTGCAACTCCCTTCTATTTTGCTTTGCTTCCCAAAAAGTGTCAGTTTCTTTCGCTTCTAGATATCCCAGTATGCAGCCGAAATTGACACGATGAGTTCTTAGATTTATTATCTAAATCCTCTTGTGGCCAAAATCCTCCAACTGGAAATTTTTTAAATGTGTCAAACAAGAACCACTTTTAAAGATGAGCCCGAGAAAAGCAACAAAACTGAAGAAAAAAAAAAAAAAGACAACAAAAAACCATCTTTGACTAGTGACCCAGTGAACTTAGGAATCCACATAAAGATGGTAAACTAAACCTTTGGCCTCACCGAGTTGTAAGCATGTGACTATTCCTCAACCTTCACCTTAGCAGGAGTGAGTAACTTGCCATTTATGGCTTAGTTCCTGGAGAGGCAATACAGAAACATACTCATCATTATTATAGCACAACCAAATTTGTTTGAGAAATATGTTACATCTGTCTGTCCAAAAAGTGCTTATGATACTTTCCTTTTGAGATGTCCCACAAGTTGTTCCCCTTCCTTTAGTACATTCTGAAATACCACAAAATGTTTTGGTGGACAGATTTTTCCTTCTTGTATAGTTCTGCTGCATGGAAAGTCAAAATATGAGAGACATGTTTTTCAACAAATAACTAAATATTTCTGTTTCTCTTAATAATTATGCTTAGTCAAAGTGCGGCAAGCAAATTGGATTGGATGGAGGTGGGGTATTAATCAGTGTTCCTCGTTCTGATTGACATAATTGGTTGTAGGCAGGCTGTTGTACTCTTCAATCATTGTTTGTTCTAGATATAAGGAGCCAAACACTCACATTACTCGGAGAAGCGTTTTGACATCAGTAGCATATTCAGGTTTTTTGAGATCAGAGCTAGACTCCGGCTGTGCTAGAGGATTGGATGGTGATAAATTGTATCGATGATGCTAGCCTTAAACATTAGCCACTTGTGAACTGCTTTGGGAAATGCCGAGCTGAAAATTAACATCCCCAGTAGTACAAGGAACAGGTGCTCAAGAGGGGCGAATAACCTATTCTAGATGATGGGTTACAACTTACAAGGTGCCCTTTTAGTCCAGTCAGTCGATCAACTCACCTGGGTCCCAAACAGGTTTTAGAAGGTGCCTATTAGTGAAGTTTTGTAAATTATTCCCCTACAGCAGCTCGAACCCCCTTCCCTATCCATTAAAGTCCCTTCCAGAATTTTGTAATATCTGGAGATTCAACTTCCTCTGTTTCAGGATATTGTTGCAGGGATTATAGTGATGATATCGTTGTCATAATTAATTTTTGGTAACTGACAGTTTTGCTGTATTCTGAACTCAAATTCTTTGGTATCTGTCATCAACTAGTACGATTAAATTCGATACTTACTATTGCCTGCTGGGCTGAAAAACTGTTAGAACTGTATTAGTTTCACACAGCAGACTTACATAAAATGGAACTAGTTACCTTCTTTTTTTTGGTAGAAAATTAGTGACTTTCAGTTCATCAAATTTGCTTAATTTTTTTTTTTCCATTTTCCCATCCATTTTAATCTCTTGGCATTCTTCCACCGAAATTAAACGTATTCGGAGCAAATAAGTGACTACAAAAAAATAAAAATAAATGCTATGAATATTTCATCAAGTGAAAAATAAAAGGGGTCTTAAGCTTGCACTCAATGACTCAACAATAGAGGTGACTTGGATAAAAGTACTAGTAATTCAATTGAATTCCCTTCAGCTGGAAAACTATAATGTTTAAACATTGTTTTTTTGGCTATTGATGAACACTCTTGATATTAGGAAAAAATCTAGTAAAGTTCTAATAAAAGAGTTAAAAATTTACTTTATGACAGTGGTTCTGATTATAAGTGTAACATTTCTAAATTCTCCCATATAAAATCCGCCACTTGCACCTTTAGCTAGATTTAATGTTGCAATTTGTTCACGATAGAATCAGAGTTTCGAGGAGCTGGACAGGTGCTTAGAGCGGAGAAGCTCGAGTTATTCAGCTACAAAATGAAGAATAGAATTCAATAGGAAAGTGTACTTGTATATTCAATATGTAATGATGCAATGTCTTATACAGAAATGAGAAAGAATCTTATCTTGCTCTAGCTCTAGCTCTAGCTCTAACTAACTCGACCAACTGATTCATTTTGTGTAACACAGTTCTTTCAATAACCATTTTAATTAAGTTGAACTATGTGTATCACGTTTAAGAGTATTTCCAAAATATAATATAAGATCAAATGAAACAATGTGAAGTTCATTTTTTCCACAATTAGCTAAGGAATTTGTACTGGATTGAAGATTTAAAATTTATGAGTTTTGAATTTGAAGTTTATGAATTGTGAAGTTGAATCAATGCAATCATCATTCATGTTTTTCAAAATTTGCAGAGCTTTTGAATGAAGAAGTAAAAGGTATATACGAATATTGATTTGTTTCATCGGAGTTTCAGATGAAAATGAAAAATGTTGGTGAATAGGTGATACAAGAAATGCCCAGCCAAATTGAATATTTCCTTGTCTTGTTGCTATTTTTCACACAATTTCTTCATCTTTGCTCCGCCATGGCCGGCCGTTCCATTTCCCGCCAGAAAAAATATTCAAGAATATCCCTTCAGAATATGCTCTAATTATTCCCCTCAATCACTCTTTTTGGGTGCTGAGACGAGCAATTTTCTAAACTCCAATCGTTTCAACAAATTTAAAAGGATTTCATTATCAAACAATCTTATTGGCACAAAATTTGATTATTTTACCTGCAGCTTCAAGTCCTTTATATATATGTGCTTGAGTTTCATCAATTGAGTGTACTTTTGAATTGCCCAAAAAAAGTAAACCCTAATTGGTGCTTGACAGCCCTTTTTTATATCTTTTGTTTTTTTAAGGGCTATTTTTGTGTGTTTGTTTTGTTGGGAAACTTGAATTGCAAGAAATGGCATCATCTGTGGGTAACAATAGTAGTCATACAGATGTTGATAGTCTCATAACGGGTCGTATTGTTATAGCTTTAGATGCAACCAGGGATCACCCTGAGCAGGAAATCAAGCGCATTATTGATGAGATCAGATCACAGGGTAACATCCTTCATGCGGGCGATACCATTATTGTGCTTGGGGTTTTGCATAAATATCTTCATCCTAGTGAGTGTCTTGCCTCACTTTTTGATGCAATTATCTCATTTTTCATTGTTACTTTTAGTGCTCGAGTTGGATGGCGATCCAACGTTTTAGTTATCTTTGAGTAAATTTTGTTACAGTAACTCTTATAGTTGTGACATCATTTCCTTATGTTGAAGAGGAAAATATTACTAATTGTAGCTACCTTTGAATCCATGATTAGAGGGTTGTATTTGACAATTTTTACATGATTAGTAAGGTTATAGTTTTCTATCCTCGTGGTTTCTCATAATTCTACAGATGATGATGATGAGTCCTCCGAATAATATGATCCAACTTTAGGCTCAACTCAAACTTTTGAAATCATTATATCAACGCGTTATAGCGGCTTTCAATTTTCACCATTCCCATTAACCAGATTAACTTTCTCTTTTGATAATTAATGGGTTAAAATTGAATGGTTTTAGTCATCAAGGATTGTTTTTTTCTATTACGACTAAGTTGTGATAAAAGGTCACTTTACTAAGGAGCCATATTTTGGTTCTTGACAGTTTATAACTTCAGTAGTGCTATATTTTGAGCGCTTCTGCTTTCCTGTGGTTGTTGAAGTGTGTACAAAGAATATGTAATTTCTACATATTATGCCCATTTATGGTAAATGTGGAACTGTGGTATTCCAGTATTAGCTGAACGGTTAGATGTGCGATTGACCACTGTCTTTAGCTGACTACTTATCTTGTGTAGTATTTATTATTCATGCCTACAGTATGGTTTTCTAACCCATTTTTGTGCACAGTGGGTTATCAAATGGAAGCAGAGCCACTGTCCATGTTTGGAACTCACAAACGTGAGATCGAAAAAGAAGTAACAAAGAAGATTGATGCATATGTGAACATGCTCATGCAAAGTGCCCAAGACTGTGAAGGTGAAGGGGTAATATATACACTTGATCCTCATAATAGTTCTGTACTGGAAGCAACTATTAATTGATATATCTTAGAAATGTGGCTAGAAGTATCCATAGAAGTCATACGTATGAAATCCTGGAAATTTTTATGACCCACTGGTGTAGCAAGTTTGCTTCGCTGGGGACTGGGGGCTTGTGGGTTGGATCTGATGTGCTTCAATACAGTATATTTGAGTTTGTTCAAATCAATATGATAGCATATTTAATAAAATGTAAAAAACAATCTGATGCAGGACAGATTTGCTTTTGAAAAAGTAATTTTCAAATGTTCACTATAGGAATAGACATTACAACTCCCTTTAGTATTCGAACTTGGTTTAGAAACTGTTTTTTTTTTTTTTTTGCATTACTTTAAAACATGTTTCAGATGTCCATAAGACACCATTGCATCCGTTACAACACAACTTGCGAAGGCAGAATCCCAAGAAATCCTATTTATACATGAAATAGAAAGTTTTGCTAGAAAACACTTTATTGCATTACTTTAAAACATGTTTCAGATGTCCATAAGACACCATTGCATCCGTTACAACACAACTTGCGAAGGCAGAATCCCAAGAAATCCTATTTATACATGAAATAGAAAGTTTTGCTAGATTATGGGCTAATACATTCCATGTTCGAGGAATATATATAATCTCGATTTCTTCAAAAGACTTCATCAATCGCCAGACATCCTCGCAAGTGGTCTCTATTTCCCAAGATGTTATCGCTTTCTTTTGCAACATTTGTATGACATTCTTTGCACCTGACAGTATGTGAACCTTTGACCAACCCTTTTGTAGTGCTCTTTCCACAGCTTCCCGATTGCTAGTGCAGCAGTTATGGCCTTCCCTACAAATTGAATAGGGGTACCAAAGGCATGAAACAAATGACCACAACTATCTATAGCCGCCATTCCGATGCTTGCTTTTTCCTTCTCCCTTTGTAGACCTGCATCTGTGAAAACAATAACCCCATCTTGGGCCAAAGTAATATCTGGTTATCATCTAGCAAAAAGCCTAGCTAATAGTACTGACCATAGAACTGAAAAACCTCAAGCCAGTAGTCAATCTTTCCCAAAATCTTTTTGGACTTTCTTATGGTCACTTAAAATAAAAAACAAATACAAACATTTCCTTAGAAAATGCATTCTTAATATCCTTCCTGTTAGTGCAAATATTTCTAAGAGATTGCATCAAAATTGTGATGTTTGTAGGGTCTGTGGCTTAGAAACTGAAACGGTTGATCATATGTTTTTCAGTTGCCCAAAAGCACAACTAGTATGGAAGTTGGCCCCCATTAACTGGCCTAAGGTAGAAAATGTTAGGAATTTTGCAATATGGTGGAATGACTTATTTTGTAATACATGTCAATATCCAGAATCCATTGAGCTACTAAGATTAAGTGTCTCTCTTTTATGGAAAATCTAGAAACTGCTTTTTAAATATTGTCTTATTTAATCAGGATGGGGGGGCTACGATAAATATATATTCTGGTTTCTTCTTGACAACTTCCTTTTTTATATTCTTAAATTGTATATGGGATCATGAACATCTTTCTATTTCTGCTACCATGCCTTCCTTTATTTCAGTTACTTTAATATATATCACAAGAGACTTCAAGGTTCATAAATCCTACAGGCTGAATCAGGGCTGGACTGTTATTTGTATCATGTTGACTCCACTTTATATGTTGATGAAGCAATGATTAACATTCCTTTTGCACTTTCATTTAATTCCCGTTTTCCTTATATATTTAACTGGCACTAGGTGGGCACTGTCTCCCTATATAATTGAGGTTTATATAGATTGTATTTTTATCCATCCAGGCGGAATATCTAGGAAGTCCAGTGTTTTTCTTGAATGGCCTTCTTACCTAAGAAGCATTTGCACGACCTAAGCTATGAAAATCATGCACTTTGTACCAACTAGTCGAGAGAGAGTAAGAGAGAGTAGTAGACTATATTCATCATGGAGGAAAGTGAAGGGTCTATCACCCGGATGGAGTGGCATTTTGATTGAATGCCCAAGCTATTCTTTTGCTTGTCTTTCTAGCTATCTCATCTCAATATGTTGCTTTCTAAAGCAATCATTTTATTTTTCATATATTTCTATCTCCCTTTTAATTTTTCTCTTACTACAAATTATTATACATTGTGCTTAGGTCGACATTGAAGTCAAAATTACTGCTGGGACTCCAGTTAGGAAGGTGGTTGTACAAGAGGTTACAACTATCAATACAACATGTGTTGTGTTAGATAGGTATGTTCTCTGATGTGATCATGGTAATTCCTGTTGCTGTAGTTTGCATATTGTCTCTATCTTTGGGATCTGAGTTATACTGAGACTTGAGGCAACAATAAATTAGTGACGAAATGCACTAGAAAACCATGGCTACATAAAAACCTCCTCTTTCTAATAGGCTTTTAAAACAAGATGAAGAAATAAACATGGCAAAGAGCAAATAGTTTCTGGTCTCAGTGTTGCTACCATCTTTTATCACAACATTGCAATGTGGTTGGTCCATAGAAAAGGAATCTATCCATGCATCGTGAGGCCATTTTATTATCCGAATAAGTAAATAAATATATCTTTTTCTATCCGCCAAAACGTAAAGTTGGAACCTTAATTATTATCATGCAAACAGAAAATCCTTGCTCAGATAAGATTTTTAACTCTTCCTTTATGAACTGATATTTTCATTGAAGGAACTATTTTAACTGCATTTTGTTCGATTGTTTGTTGAGTAGCTTTGATTTTGGTCCTCCACTAGTTAAGGGATATAGGGTATTTGCATGGACCCTTGTTTAGAGTTCTTTATTCTTCTATATTGCTTTCGTCACAAGATGCTCCCCCTTCGTTTACCCTGTCTGTCTACTTTTTTCTCATTACAAATGCATGGATAAGTCTCTACCTGTTAGTCATAATTATGATTTGTAAATAAAAAACAAACTCACCATCCATTATGTAAAATGGGAATTTTAATCTATACATACTATTGTGTTTAATGTTCACATAGATGATTAATATTGTGTGATTGCAATATATTTTGTTAACTATGGTGGTTGGAAAATCAAGCTTCTATTGGAAGATATTTTGCTTCTTTGTTGGAAGAAGAGAAAAGGGAAGTTATTAATTTAAATACTTTCTTATAGTTTGGTTTAATTGAAAGGGAAGGAACATGAGAGATACTTTTTAAGTCCATGAAACTAGTCCCTCAACTCACTGATGCGATCATAAACATTTTGATTTCATGAAGATAACAGCAAAATTAAGCTATTGTACTTTTAGAAAC
Source organism: Solanum tuberosum (assembly GCF_000226075.1). Taxonomy (NCBI): domain Eukaryota; kingdom Viridiplantae; phylum Streptophyta; class Magnoliopsida; order Solanales; family Solanaceae; genus Solanum; species Solanum tuberosum. Next base: position 1,008,124 of record NW_006239141.1, on the reverse strand, counting down.
TACATCAAATCCATGATATGCATGCATGTACAATAAGGTCTTGCCGCAATTAATTAGAGCTTAGTTGACATACTTCTTCTCAGCATAAAGAGTATTTGTTTGTTCCATATTGGTGTTCAGGATGTCAATTTTTGCGCTTCTGAACTGTCTGATACAAACAGAAACACATAAATCTGAAGCTCTATAATTTTATCAAAGGTGGAACAATGTCTTGCAACATTTCTCTTATTTGACTCAAGAAAAACCATGTCTTTTGCACTTATTACCAGAAAGTTTGTACTTATCCTTGACAATTGAGTCTCTTGGATAAATCATCATTTCCTTCCAACTTTATATCCATGAAAAACCATGAGCATTTTGTAGTTGTTACAAGGAAGTCTCCATCTTATCAAGCCACTTGAATTAATTTTATATCATCATGTGCGTCCAACTTTATTTACCAATTTTATGTTTATCTGACTCTACATTTCTGATAAAACCCCATGTTTATTCGATTTGACATTTTATTATTCTCTAATATTGACAAGATTAAACCCTTACAGGCACCTCAGGCGGGATTTGACGTATTACCTTAAACACATACCCTGCAAAGTTGCATTAATTGGTGATAATTTATTCGTCAAGATTGTGAGACCTTATTCCATAGTTGATGCTGACAACATAGAGCATAAGTTATACTTTTCTATGTCCAAACAAGTACCCTTGGCACCCCCTCCAACTGCAGAGAACGCAGAGCAGTCTGTTGTTTCAATCAACTATTCAGGTTCTGTGGCAAGCTCCGAAATACCAGAGAATGAACTGGTGGTATATAATCAACTGGAGCATAGCACTTCACACGAAGATCTTAGTTTCAATTCTATGCAAGAAAGATCAGGTGAGGTAGCATGATGATAATCTTAAAAATAAATGCAGCTATTCCCTCCCTAGACCCCACTTGTGGGATTACACTAGGTATGTTATTTTTGTTGTTTTTTGTGTGATACTTTTAAGTTGCGGAAGTGTATTGTCATCCAACTTTGAGGGTTTGTTCTCCTTTTCTGGTTGGAATCCTATTCTACATAGCAAGGAGAGATCAGAAGAGCAATTATTGACAATATTTTCCCTTTCAGTTTTCATGATTTTAAGAAACTTCTGTTTTCTGAATGTATGTGGTCCTTTTGTAGATTGGATTCCTTCTCACCATAGGTGAGGAAGAAGTCAGCAGAGGACTCCTTAGAAATACCTTTCCTTACAGTTTCCATGATTCCAAAACAGACTTCGTCTGCTTTTGGTGTTCATAAAACTAGTTGAGTTATATAGATCTGTAATGATGTTACAATCTCTAGTTTTAAATTGTAAGGGATTTGATACAAAGTAGGGAATAGTTATCTGTCCTTCCTTCTTTAAATGTTTGATAATTTGAACAGATAGGTCTGCTAGAGGAGATATGAAGCATCCAATCCCTCCTGTTTTCCAGAAAGAACGAAGACCACCTACATCATGGAGATCCTCTAATACACCATTTCTTTGTATCGCTTGTGGAGCAAAGACAGAACTATACATCAAGGATTCAATGAGATTCAGTTTCTCAGAAATACAGCTGGCAACAGATGATTTTTCAAAGGATAACTTGCTTGGAGAAGGTGGATATGGTCATGTATACAAAGGTCGGTTAAAAGACGGTCAGGTCATTGCTGCAAAGGTGCGGAAGGAAGCAAGCACACAAGGATTTTCTGAGTTTCATTCTGAAGTTTATGTTTTGAGCTTTGCACGTCACAAAAACATTGTGATGCTTTTGGGTTATTGCTGCAAGGAAAATGTTAACATCTTGGTCTATGAATACATCTGCAATAATTCTCTTGAGTGGCACTTATTCGGTACGTATAATTATGATACTCAAACATTGCTCCAACAACCTAAAGCTCAAGATAAAAAGTTAATTTGGATTAATATCTTGACAGAGAATACCGAGAATATTCTTGAGTGGCACCGCAGATATGCCATTGCCATTGGCACTGCAAAGGGCTTGCGCTTTCTTCATGAAGAATGTCGTGGAGGTCCAATTATTCATCGTGACCTGAGGCCAAGCAATATACTTCTCACTCATGACTATGTTCCCATGGTAAATCTACACATTTTGATTCAAACACATAGACTGTTCCAATGGTTGGACTAACTAGAATGAACATATACTTTTGAGTTACCACATTTGCTCCCCCTCTCGCCCACCCCTCTGCTTCTGGTCCTCCAAGCTGGACAGTGACCTGAATAAAAACAATTGGGAAGCTAATGTTATGGATGACTCTGTTTGTTTTTGTTTCTCATAGCTAGGTGACTTTGGCCTGGCTAAGTGGAAGACAAATGACGATGATATATACACAAGGATACTTGGCACATTGGGGTGTGAGCAAGTCCTATTATTCATTGGCTACGCAGAATGTTCTACTGTCAATAGATGAAACCTTTTATCAGCTATTCACCAAAAGCTTCTCTTGCTTCATGCAGATATCTCGCTCCTGAATATGCTGAGAACGGCATTGTGTCTGTCAGAACAGATGCCTACGCATTTGGCATTGTTCTTATACAACTAATGTCCGGACGCAAAGCCATAGATGCAATGAGAGAGGACAGCCATCATTCCCTTAGACAATGGGTGTGTCTCTGGGCTTTTTTACTTGGAATCACAGCCAAATGTGATTCCTTTCAAAGATCTAGCTAGTTTAGTGAACTTTCTTATTTTAAAAAATTCAGTGCAATTTTAGCAGAAGTTTCTCTTTTGCATTTTCAGGCAATTCCCCTCATTGAAAGGCTTGCATTGCATGAGCTCATTGATCCTCGCATAGGCGACTCTTATGACACATTTGAAGTGTACCACATGGCTAGAACTGCATTCTTGTGTGTGCAGAATGACCCTGAGCTGCGGCCATCAATGGGAGAGGTAAATTTTGTTAATTTGATGATTAGCTGCTAACTTAATAGAAGAACACTGAATATCATCAGCCTACTAATCCATGTCGAAGATCTTTTTCTTTTCGTTTTGAAGCTTCATGTATACCAGTCCATCTTTATTATCTTCATAATTTTCTCATATGCAACATTATGTAAGCGTAAACAAATGATTCCTCAACTGAAATACAGTCAATGTTATAACTGTGAAGCAGTAGTATATAAACGCACTAGTGATATATTTTAACATCAGAAATCAGAAGTCAATCCACTTTGGAAGGATGGGGAGCTGGAATTTTCATCTTTATTGCTTCCTAGCAATTTTCATTCTGTTCTCTTCTTCTTGATAGTGTGCAGCCTAACATCCTACTGCTCATAAAGCATCAAGATGTAGATGGTTTCAAGCTATCATATCAATTTGGTGATAAACTGACCAAGAACTAATGTTCAGGCCATTTGCCATGGCCAGTAAAATCCTGCAACATAAAACAACTTAATTTTGGTAACGAAAAGTAACCTGATGTAACCACACAAATCTTGCTTACTGAGTATGGATAGCATATCTTCCTTGTCATTATACTCAAAGTGATGAACTAACCGGTTGCAAACATAAATGCAGGTCTTGCGTCTTCTTCATGGGGAGTTAGACCATCTCCACCAGATCGCGGAGCAGTTTGTACCTCAATTTGCTCCACATTTTAGTAAATAGAAACCTGATCAGCCATGTTATGTTTAGTTTGTTGCTGCAACTGTCTTGGTATGCTTTACATTTGTGTGCCCAGGGGAATTGGAAAGAGCTGTATAAGCTTTGTTTGGTATGATACTTTATAATACAAGTAATATTTTAAAACAGTTCAACTAGTATAAACTCCTATTTATCATGTTATATATACTTTATGATACACGTAATAAGGTTTTTTCCACGTAAATTTGGCATCTCTTGGATTTGATTATTTTTGTATTGTCATATTCATTTGTTGGTGTTTATAGTTGTTGTCTGCTCCTCTTTCTTTTTTTGCGTTTGTGTTTGAGGTATCCTCTTGGTTCGAATAGATTGGGGAAATTGACTGAAATATCATGTGTTGCATCTTTTATCGTGTAATTTATTTTTGTGTTCCCTAACAAGTACAAATATACCTTAATTACAAGCCATTTTGATAATTTTTCATCTTAAACACAGTCAAACTTGGCAAAAAAAAAAAAGTAGAAGAAAAAAGTTTATTGAAGCTTAATTATGTTATCCTCTTCCATTTATTACCTATTTTAACATCCCAAAAAACATGGATGTTGACTAGATTTTCCAATTTCCCCAAATCAACCCATCATCTAAATAAAATGCATTTAAGAGTTGGATAAGATTTTTTTATTATTATTATTATTTTATACATATTAGTGACTAAATAAAGTTGTGTTTTGTCAAATTGCATAAATGAATGTAAACTCATCACATAGTTACGACTTTGGTTCCTTTGGACATGATTTAATTTGATATCAGGTTGAGTTGAAGTTGAAATTTTATTTGGATATGTAATTTGAATTTATTAAGTTAGTGTTTTCTTTATATAAATATGAAATCTCTATAATTTGTGAAAAACTATTAGAACTTTCCAATTTTTTATACAATCTTACCAAATGATCAAATCACAATTCATAAATAAGGTATCCTAATATTCAATATCCTAAGTCTCCGAATTAATAAATCACATATATCCGTGTTCTTTTAATAAATAAATATTTGTGACTACATAGTAATATATTATTACAAATTTTTAAATATACTTATTTTTACAAAGATTCATTGATCCAATAAATCAATAGCAGTAACTAGTTATTCTTTGACAGAATTTCCCCACATGATTAATGGTAGAGACAATCTCTTCATAACAACATGAGTATTTCCTTATGAAAATTAATTTTATGGGTCTTTCTTATAAATATTAACTTATTGGTCAGGTTTTATATCAAAATAATTTGAAATTTCAAATATACTTTTAAGAAAATTTGAGATTTGAAATCATGATTTAAAGTTGAAGTCGAAATTTGTTGCAAATTTCCTAAACAAACATCGTTACACCGATTTGAAATTAGGCTCTCAAATTCTATGGTCAAACGCCTCCAATGAAAAAATTTCTATAAATTTTCATCACTTTATTTAAAGCTTTTATAGCATAATCCTTGAGTAAATGGACCTGAAATTGAATGCTGAGTTTCACTAGTTTGAAGATGATCATGTTTTCATGGAAAGAAGTTTGTGAAATGCTTTTTAGATTATGATATTTGATAGAATATTTTGGAGAACATTTTAGGCCTTTAAAAGAGCTTCCGCAATGCTTACTTCTCTGTTGAGATAAGAATAATTATATCACATATGTTTGTCAGATATGATATTACTATTTTTAGTTTTATAGCCAATTTACTAGAATTTTTTGTTTTCATATATAAGAAATCTGAAAATGTCATTTTTTTTCCGAATCAAATTGTAAGAGGAAAAACGTTCTTTTGTTTCTTCATTTCCAGCGAAGGAAGAAATTAGTTTTAGACACTTCAAATTATTTAAAACTATTGTTGTTGTTTGTTAAATATTATCATTACATCTAAAGCTATTGTCACACGTTGTTTGTATAACTAATTCTAATATAACTTACTCGTACCATATTATGTGTATTATTTAACGCATAAAATATATGATATTAAACTATGTATACGAGGAATATGCGTATAAAAATACTTAAGAAAAAGAAAGAAAAATCCCTTAAAAATAGACAACCTATATATGTGCTAAGGCACCTTAAAAGTGGCAGTTTGATTTAGACAAGCCTTCCAAAAATAAAAATGTGTTATTAGTTGAAATTTCAGTTTGAATTAATTATATTATGTCTATAAATTAAATATTACTTTTTATATATATTAAATTCTGAATATGATTCCTTCCTTTCTTAAAGAGTTATCATATCTAAAACATAGTCTAAGTTGCATAGAAAGAACTGAATGCTCTTTTTCTTTTTTTTTCTTAAAGTCAAATGAATCACAATTTTAGAATCAAGGGATATTTTCGTTCTTAATGGCTCTTTTGACTATAAATAATAATAAAAAAAAACAAAGGGCATTCAATATCCTAACCTGATGAATTCCTTCAGGTGAAAATTACAATACTTATATATAATTAAAATTATTTTTTTATATATATTGAATCTCTTTTAGTGAGAATTATAACTCAACCACTATTTATAACTAGCAAATATTGGATGAGTGTTATACGGTATTATATTGTTAAAGGAAATCAGATCGGATCACCCCATATAAAGGTTAACCCTATACATGTCTAGAAAAATTAATATGTATATAATTATGTAGTATATAAATTTGTATAATATTAATAAATAAAAGGGAAAAGTTTACATAACTATTAATATTCTTTATGAAAAATTGTATTCCTTTAAAATTATAAAATAGATTATCTTAATAAAAATTAGGACAATTTTCTTTTTTGAAAAAAAAAAAAAAACTTGCAGACGAATTCAATAATATTGTAAACTGTGTATATGATTAGATTCTTGAGTGTATACAAAATTAAGGTATCAGCTGCCAGCCTTCTAGACATATCAACTTTAATTTGGTCCTTCACTTTTATTTTTTATATGTTGTTTAACTCCCTAACTAAATGCTTCCAAAGTCAAGCTAGCTTCTTGTTTTTGGCAACTATGTATACTTAATCCGTTCATTTTTATTTATTCATTACACTTTAAAAAAGGATCTATTTTTATTTATTCAGTTTAGAAAAACATGTCCTTAATAAGATGATACAAACTTTCATACAAATATTGCATGGTTATAATTATCAACTCATGTTTGAGATGTTTGATTGAGTTATACATATAACGAGTGGAACCCTTATTTTATAAATATTCAAGAGATAATTTATCATTTAGTTCCTCGTTTATCCTTATTATTAATCATAATTATTTCTCAATACATTAAATTTATTATATCCAGTAATATAGTAAAACTGAAATTTTATTTATTACTTAAATATACTAAGTTAAACTAAATAAATAAAAATAAACGGAGAAAACAATAGCATTAGAGGTACTAAAAGCAAACAGCAAACAGCAAGACGCACAGAGTTCAGCAAATAACTCTGGACAATCAGAAGAAAATTCAAAAATAGATCCAGTACAAGAATATGTGCAAGAGAGTGGAGGAGTTCACACTGAAGCAGTGTTTGTGCATTCAAAAGATAACGAGGAACTGATTGGGGAATTGAATGATGAAACAAGAGATAAAGATGTGCCCAAAATAAAAACTTTTACAGCAAAGGAACTAAGTGATAAGCAAAATTCGGAGGAGGATGAAAGCATTGATATCAATGTAGAATATGTGAGTAAAAATGGGGATCTTTCACCAAGGCAGATTGATAATCTTAAAAGCAAAATGAAGAAGAATACAAAGCAGGTTCAATCTCAATCACAAATAAATACAAGGAGTAAGAAGGGGTCGTCTTTTACATCAGTTTAATGATAAATAAGATAATTTTCTGGAATATCAGGTCTGTTAGGACTCAAAAATCTTTTGAGCGACTAGTAGATCTGCATAAACAACATCAATATTCATACATTGCTTTATTAGAACCATTTCATAGCCCTAGTGAACTGGAAGCTTATAGGAGGAAGGTGGGTCTTCCTAATGCTAGAGTGAACTGTTCATCTAAAATTTGGGTCTTCTGGGAAGATGATTGGGTGGAGAAGGGTTCAACAGATTCTAATACAACAATTAACAATACAATTCCAACTAAGAGATAGGGATGACTGTTTCAGGGTAACGACTGTGTATGCAAGATGTAGTGCCCTGGAAAGACTAGAATTATGGGATGATTTGGAGCATATTGCTGCTCAACCTAGTAGCCCTTGGTTGGTGGGTGGTGATTTCAATACAATTGTAGATGAGTCAGAGAAGCTAGGTGGTTTACCGGTGACGCAACATGAAATGGCCGACTTTGCTGCTTGTATCAATGTTTGCGCTTTAAATGAGTTGAAATTTGTAGGTAGCTGTTACACTTGGTGGAATGGACGAATTGAAAATGAATGTATCTTCAAGCGACTGGATAGAGTATTGGGGAACAATGAATTTATGCAGTTACTACCTAATAGTGAGGTGCATCATCTAATTAGACAAGGTTCTGACCATGCTCCACTACATGTGATATGTGATGACTCTCAGGAACACGTGGTAAAACCATTTAGATTCCTAAACTTCTGGACGAAGCACAAAGATTTCATGAAGATAGTAGAGGAAAACTGGATTGAAGAAATAACAGGATCTCCGTTCTTTATAGTTCATTCCAAATTGAAAAGGACCAAAACGGCTTTATCAAAACGGAGCAAGAAGACCTTTGGAAATATTTTCCAAAAAATTGCTACATTGGAAGATGTGGCGAAGACAAAGGAAGTACAGTTAGAAATCTCGCCTATTGTAGAAAATAGAAGTTCACTCAGCAAGGCGGAGGCAGAATTGAAGAGATACCTTCATATTGAGGAGGAATACTGGAAGCAAAAAGCAGGTATGAAGTGGTTCATGGATGGAGATAAGAACACTAAATTTTTTCATGCTTATGTGAAGGGAAGAAGAAGAAAGCTTCAAGTCAAAGAAATTCAGACACCACAGGGAGATATAATTAGTAATCCGCAGATTATAGGAGAAGAAGCAGTCAATGTGTTTAAGGAACAATTTCGGGAGAACTCGGAGAATAATACAATGGATTTGATCCACTGTATTCCTAAATTAATCACGGAAGGGGAGAATGAGGGGATGGTGCAGATGCCATCCAAAGAAGAGGTACAAGTGGTTTTCTCATTGAATGGCGATAGTGCAAGTGGACAAGATGGTTTCTCAGGTCAATTTTTCCAATCATGTTGGGAAATAATTGGTAATGATATTACAAATATGGTAAAAGCTTTCTTTTGTGGACAAGAGTTACCCAAATATGTGACTCATACCAATATGGTGCTTATTCCAAAGAAGGAGGAGGTAAAGACCTTTGGAGACTTGAGGCCTATTAGTTTAAGTACGTTTACAAATAAGATTATATCGAGGCTGATGAATGAAAGAATTGTGAAGGTGCTACCCAAAATTATCTCTCTTAATCAGTCAGGCTTTGTGAAGGGAAGGAGTATTAATGAGAATGTATTGCTTGCACAAGAGATTATCAGAGATATTAACATGAGAAACAAATTGCACAATATAGTGGTGAAGCTTGATATGGCAAAGGCATATGATAGAGTTTCGTGGAAGTTTT